>NW_011889175.1:1048413-1072551 GCF_000151845.1 Pteropus vampyrus
AGCCCTCTGGTGGTCGTGGCTATAAACTGCACCCACATGACTGCTTAAGGTCTGCAAAAGGAGGGGAACCAGAGTCTTCCCTAGTTTGGGTGGTGGGGACTTGTGGAAAGACTTGACAATGGCAGGGTCATGGGGAGTGGTTTCCTGGGAGCGCTGAGCGATGGGAGAAAACAGTGTGTGTGTGAAACAGCAGAAGAGAGTCTGTGATTCATTCATTTGAGAAATGTTTGTGTATCTATCACCAGGGCAACAGTCATATCCCGTGCCTTGACTCAAGGAGCTCTTAGCTTGCGAAAAAACATGAAAAGTTGAGAAAACACATTACAGCCAAAAATTTACATATACTAAGATAACAGTCAGCATGGTAATGAAGTTTCAGGACCTCCAGGAACCCTGGGATTTCTTTCCACAGTGTTAGAAGGGGATCCAAGCCTTCTTGTTCCTCTTTGCTTGGGATTACACATAACTTTAGCTTCTATCTCAAGCTGTCAGCCATCCTGAGGAGAGAAATCTGTGAGAGATGGGTTTCTGTATGAGGGTGTAGTGGCCTCAGGCAAAGAGGAATACAAATGAAATGCCAAGAAGGTGACTGAGAGACTGGAACAGATTCTGCATCAGTGGGTGGGCAGGATTAATGAGTTAAGATGAGGGATCCTAGCCTGGCAGTATTTGTGCTGATAAGTGGACAAAGAAAGGCAAACAGTGACTATGCACAGGAGGGACAAGACAGCATGAGGAACAGTAGGTAGAGGTATGTACTGAACCACCTGCCTTTGTGCCTTGAATGTGGCTTTGTTTAAGGTATATAGAGGTTGAGAGAGTGAGGGAGTTGAATCTAGAGCAGTAAACAGGAGCTGAGGAGTTTGAATTCTCCCCTAATTAAAAGAAGCCATTGAAGGATTTAAAGCAGGAACTGTGACTTGACTGATAGTCACACCATCTTGTGCCCTAATTGAAGGATTTAAAGCAGGAACTGTGACTTGACTGATAGTCACACCATCTCCCCCCAGTCAGCCAACGAGCCCTATGACTCCATCTTCTGCTTCCCACTCCATCCTTTCTCTCTTTTCCCTTCCTCCAGTCCTGGTCCTCTCCTCCCCAGACCCTCTCCACACAGTGATCTTTCAAACACACAAATGAGTTTAAACTACTCCCCATCTTTAAAAACTTCAATGTTCCCCATTATCTATGGGATCGAGTCCAAATTCTCTTAGTGTTCAGGCCCCAAACTACCTTTCTAGTTTCATCTTTGACAATTTTTTTGTCCCCACAGTGACAATAAACTCCACAAAACTCCAAAGACACCCCATGTTCTGTGCTGCCTTCTCAATTTTATGTATTCTGTTCCCTCCACCCAGAATACTTCTCTCCTTTCTTCTCTGCCTGAAGAGCCTGGAGCCTCCTCTAGCCAGAGTGGGTCACCTTCCTCCTTTGTTCCCACAGACCTGTAAACTTCTCTATCTGGGCCTCTGGCTTCGTTTCAGGCCTGTCCCCCCTGCTTTACTGAGGCTCCTGGAAGAAAGACTGTGTTGAGGTACCCCCGGCTTCTAGCTTAGAAACTTGTGAGTAGTAAAGTACACAGAACTGCTGTGTTAAATGAAAGAATGCACAAAAATGGAGGGCTGGAGGGCTGAGTTCGCCGGAAAGCATAGCAAAGCGAGACATGGGGGAGGCTCAAAGTTGCTCGCAGAAAAACAGACTGCACTCATAAAAACTGAGAAAGATGCTGAGTATCCAAAACCATAGGAAAAGCCAGCACGGGATTACAATGGGCAGAGCCCAGAGAGTTCCGAGCGCAGTGAACACAGCAATTTCAACTTGGGTCCTGGAGTCCAGGGAAAGGATCTAAGAGAGAGAGAGACAGGGACAATGGAGGAAAGGGAGAAAGGATGACAAGAAGAAAGGGCTCAGTTTGGATCTGATTGGTGATGGATCAAAAACACTGGATAAAGTAGCAAGAAAAGAGAGTGAAACTAGGGAAAGCCTGCAAGAGACAGCATATCATTCCAAGCCCATGCTAAGCTGACTGCATCACAGGAACTTGAACCTGCCATTCGCTTCACCTACAGATTCAAATCGTGAGATTCTATCTCAAATGGAAGAAACAATGGTGACCTCGAACAACTCTAAATTGGCCATTGTAGAGGGGACATATCGGGGGAGGGAAATCCCTGCCTGGGAGAACAACTTGTTTGAAGACAGGCCTGGATGCCGTATCTGGAGGTACTGTTAGTACCCAGGTGTGTCCTTTGGGGTGACTCAGTAATGACAGTCCACGTAGCTTGAGAGATCTATTTCGTAGAAATGAAATCTCTTTTTCCTACTACTTGCACTAATGTAAAGTGTGAGCAGTACCCTTTTTCCCCAAGGGTATCTAAATCAATCAATCAATCAATCCACAAAGATCGCAATTCCTGCCAATTAGTCAAGTCATGCTGCATGCACTAGGCCCAAGAACTTCAGCTAGGCTGCTTTCTAAACTTAGGCAATCCTTGCTCTGCCTTCTAGAAATACAAGGTCTTCTACTCACGGGAGGCCACATGGGTGCTGTAAAAATCCACAGAAAGCATTCCCCAATCCCTCACCCTGCTTTATTCTTCTCAATAACATCTACTAATTTATTTACTGTCTGCCAGTCTCCCCTAGTAGATATTACCTCCAAGACCACAAGGATATACTGCCTGTTTTGTTCTCTGCTATATCTGTAGCACCCACAACAGTGCCTGTGGGATCTCAATACATTTTTGTGGAAGGAAGGAAGGAAAAAAGGAAGGAAAGAAGAAAGGAAGGAAGGAAGAGCACTTCAGAGAGCCTAGGCTTCCAGCTGTCCTTTGGCTTTGCTGACTAAAGTTGCTACAGACTGTGTGGTTGATCTTCAATGGCCTTCAATTCTACTTCTATCTGCCTGTATATTACTTCTAGGATTTTTATTCTTCATATATTATGACCCAGAAAATTATTAGAAGGAGAATTTCTTCAGGGAAATACAGACTTGAATTCAGATGGCTAATTGTTAGCACAAGGATAATTAATGTTTTGGGCCTACAAGTAGTGAAAAAATAAGTAAATCAGAAACAACATAAGACTGATGGCATGGGGGTGAGTGTGTATGGTTGCTAAAGATGGCTGACAAATGCACTGCTGGCAGAGCTTTGGGACTTAACGGAGGTTTTCCAAAGCAGCAGCAGTGCTCATAAATGCCTTATGCTCTGATGTGGGCTAATGGAAGGAATGTCATGGTGAAGAAACTTGGGGAGACTTGCAAATCTCCAACTGCCTTTGCAATTGGTGTAAGAAATGCACCTAAGCTGTCTTAAATCTCTGAGATTTTTAAGATTATTTGTTATTGCAGCAAAACCTATCTAGGCTGACCAATAGAGGGCTGCTCCATTCCCTGTTTTCTGGATGAGGAAATGGAAGTTCAGAGAGGTTCGGGCTGAGACCAGAGTGAGTAAGTAGCAAAGTTCAGTCTGCCTCAATCTACCTGATTCCCAAGCTGGGGTCCTGTGTCTCTGGGCCGGCTAGGTGTGGTCCCTTTGCAGCCAGTAGATATTGGGGTCTGGTGGTCAGCATCTATTTCTCCCCATTTTTCAAGGAAAAGACAAGGAGGGCCAGCAACACTCTGAAGCTCAAGGGAAGCAAGGCTGGGAAAACAAAAGGATGTTTAGGCAGCTGCTATCAGCCAAAGAAGCCAAATAAGATATAGCTGTCAGCATCTCCAACCTGCCCCTCCACTGCCAGCTCCAGTCCTCTCACCCTGAAGAAGTGGATTCAGCCTTCACAGGTCATCTTGGGTACATCATTTAACATTCTCTTAGCATATGTTTAGTAATACTGGTTACAGGCTGGGTACTGTGAGAGATGCTAGGAATGCAAACATGAAAAGAATACAGGCTAGGGAGGAAGACAGACATATGAATACATGATTTCGACAGAATTAGTACTGATACAATAGAGGAATCGCCCCTGTTATGACAACAGAGAGACAAAAACTCTGCCTGGAAATGTCTGGCTGGGCTTCCCATAGGCCACATTTAGACTAAATCTTAAAGGGGAAACATTCTAGGAGGAGGAAACAGCAAGTGCAAGGTGTGGAGAGAAAGGATTTGGGGTACTTAGGGACATGGCTTATCTTCTAAATGTGTGTGTGCGTGCGTGCACGTGCGCAGGCACGTAAGTGTGGATACGTGTTGGGATGTGAGCCAGGACAGATGGGCCATCCTGCACGGATCCTTGATGCATGTCAAGGCACTTACACTTGAGTTGTCCATGTACCCATATCTACAGTCAAGTTACACTGCTGGGATGAACATCTACCATTTACGTAATCTTCCTTTCTAAGTGCACAGTGGTAATGTCTTCACATCATGAGTAATAGGTCTGTTTTCTTAAAAACATCATTTGTGTCCTTAACATAAAAACTCCCTTGCTCCCTTGAGCACCAGAATGTAGGTGTATTTGGGTGGCTTGCTGGTAGCAGAACACTCAGGTGGAACAATTTAAGTTTCCAAACTTAGAAGTCCTAAGAAGGTAGTGAAAAAGGAAACACAAGTAGCATGTACTGTCAACATACTAAGTCCTCAGTAGATTTCAAGGGGCAAGTAAAAGGGAATTGACAGTCTGTCGTGATCCTCAACCCTTGTAAGTGACCCTGAAGGGAAATTTCACACTCTGCACTAACAGCTATGACTTCCAACAAGGCTGATAACATGTAAGAGGCTCAGAGCAGTTTACATTTAGACAAAGGTCTTCCCAGATCACTGTGATGTTAACATACAACATGATTAATTTGTACTTCTCCTGTGAACAAGATACAGCAACCTTAAGCATCCAGGCTCATAGATTATATACTAGCTTTGTTGACTCCCAAATATATGTCTCTGCCTGGCTGCTCCCATCAATTCCAGATCTATACACCCAGCTGCCCTCTTACTCTCTCCACTTGGATGTTTAATAAGCACTCTTTTCTTGCTTCTTGAACTTAACACATTCAAATCCTAACTCCTAATTTCCCCACCTAAACCTGCACATCCCTCAGAATCCACCATTCACCTGGTTGCTCAGGACACAAACAAAAGAGTGATCCATTCTCTCTCACCCTATCTCCAATTCATCAGCAAACCCTGTCAGTTCTATCATCAAGACATATCCAGAATTTGAACACTACTAACTCCACTATCACCATCTTAGGCCAAACTACCACTATCTTCATCTGGATGCTGCAGGAGACTCCTAACTGGTCTCCCTCCTTTGTCACTTTGGAGTCTAGGCCAGTGGTTAGCAAACTTTTTCTGCAAAAGGCCAGACAGTAAATATTTTAGGCTTTGAGAATATGGTCCCTGTTGCAGCTATTCAACTGTCTTGTAGCTTGAAGCAGCCCTAGACAATATATAAACAAATGATCATATCTAAATGGACATATCTAAACTTTGTTAATGGACACTGAAATTTGAATTTTATATAATTTTTATGTGCCACAAAATATTTTTCTTTTTTTTTTCAACCACCTAAAAACGTAAAAACCATTCTTAGCTCACAAGCTGTACAAAAAAGGTAGTGGGCTGGATGTGGTCCATGGGCTATAGTTTGCTGATTCCTGGTCTAATGTGAGTTAATTTCACATTATAGGCATACATGATATCATTATGTATGTATATGATAAAATTTATACGTTTAAATTGTACAGTTCAATGGTTTTTAGTATGTTCACAGATTTGTACAACCATCACCACAGTCTTATTCAACACCCTAAAAAGAAACCGTGTACCCATTAAGTCGCTACACATTCCTGCTCACCTTATCCTTCCCATCCTGTACCTCGGACCTACGCAACCACTAATCTCCTTTCTGTCCCTATAACTTTGCCTATTTTGCACGCTTTATATAAGCAGACTCATAGAATATATGGTCCTTTATGTCTGGCTTCTTTCACTTAACATAATGTTTCGAAGTTCATCCTCATAACATGTAGCAGTACTCATTTCTTTTTATTGACAAACAATATTCCATTATATGGATATGCATTTTATTCATCAGTTGATGAACATATGGTTGTTTCCACCTTTTGTCTGTTATAAATAATGCTGCTATGAACATCTGTCTGCAAGTTTTTGTGTGGACATAGGTTTTAATTTCTCTTGGGTATATATCTAAGAGTAAAAATGCTGGGTCATATGGTAACTCTGTTTAACTTTCTGAGGAACTGCCAGACTGTTTTCCAAAGAGGCCATACAAATTTACATTCCCATCAACAGTGTATGAGGGTTCTAAATTCTCTGCATCCTTGCTAATATCTGTTATTGCCTGTCTTTTTGATAGGCATCGTAGGAGGTATGAAGTGGTATCTCATTGTGGTTTTGATGTGCATTTCCCTGATGGCTAATGATGTTGAGCACATTGTGCTTATTGCTCATTTGTATATCTTCTTTGGAGAAATGTGTATTGAAATCCTTTGCACATTTTTAAATTTGGTTGTCTTTTTGTTGTTTAGTTGTAAGAGTTCTGTATGTATTATAGATACAGATCTCTTATCAGATACGTGATTTGCAAATATTTTGTTCCATTCTGTGGGTTATCTTTTTACTTTCTTGTTGGGGTCCTTTGAAGAACAATAGTTTTTAATTTTGATGAAGTCTAATTTATCTATTTTTTTCTTTGGCTATTTTGTGTTTTTGGTGTTGTATCGGAGAAATCATTGCTTAACTAAAGGTCCAATGATCTTTTTAAAACTTAAATTTGATCAGTTTACTTCTTTCTTCAAACATTTTTCCAAAGCTACCTCTAACACTTAGACTAAACCCTATGTCTTCAATGTGGCCTGTAAGACTGCAAAATCTGGCCCCTGGCTTCCTCTGACCTCACTGTCTACCTTTGGCATCTCCCTACCTCTCATTGCACCTGACAATAGCTTCTTGGTCTGCTTCTTCCAAGCCACTCTAACCTCAAGGCATTTGTGTTTGCTGTTCCTTATTCCTGGGAGCTCTTTCTTCAGACATCTGCAGGACTTGTCCCTTTTTTCATTCAGGTTTCTACTCAAATGTTGCCTTGTCAGTGAGGCCTTCCCTGACCACTCTTTCTAAAGGAGTAGCTTCACTTGCCTCAGTCATTTGCTATCTCCTTATCACAAACTACTATACATTGGTACATTAAAAAACAAACAGATGTGAATGTTTTATTCTTTGAACTCAATTCTAATACTACAAGTTCAGTGACTGATAGAATAAAAACTACACACACATTCTGAAACCCCACGAAGTCCTAGAATACGGAAATGCCCTCCTTCTTCACTATTACACAGGAAGCACTTACCTCTATCTGAAATTATATGGCTATATGATTCATTCCTAGATCTCCAGTGCTAGGTCTGTGATTGGTGCTCAATTCATAATAAATGTTATTTAGAATCAAGACAATAATAGGTATCGAGTGTGCCTTTTAGAGGCCAAAGCTACAGGCTGGGGGGAGATGGGATGGGCAGGTAGAGGGAGGTGAAGGGATAAAAGGGGGATGTGGGGGATGTGGGGGGATAAGGAGGGGTGGAGAGGAGAGCAGCAACATGAGCGTAGGTGTCTGTTCTTCAAAAGCTTCCTATCTCATTCTGCTTATTTGTTACTGATAATCCTGAGTAGGATTATGTCACCTGTTGAGTACACGAGAACTTCAGTTAGTGGGAGGCAAGGTCCCATTTTTATTGTTATGGGCTAAATCTGAAGGACTCTACAGTGAAGAGCACTAACAGTTTAGAACAGGTTAGACATGTGCTGTCTAATATGGTAGCCATTAGCCACATGAGGCTATTGAGTACTTGAAATGTGATAGAATAAGTCTGAAATGTGTTATAAGTTTAAAACACACAACAGATTTTGAAGACTTAGTACAAAAAAATGTAAAATATATCAGTTTTAAAATATTGATTACATGTTGAAATGATAGTATTTTAAATATATTGGGTTAAATACAATATATTATTAAAATTACTATCACCTTTTTTATATTTTAAAATGTGGCTACTAGAAAATTTAAAATTACATATGTAGCTCACATTATATTTTTATTGGATCATCCCATTTTTCCTTAAAACTCATAAGAATGCCTAGTACCCAGAATGCTTTCAATAAAAACTGGCTAAATGTATTATGTTGGGCTGCCTGAGAAGTCTTTAGACTAAGAATCGGCAAACTCCAATTTCTCCACGCAAGGTGTTTGTACATTTAGGCATGAACCTGAGTATCCGGACAGGCCTTAGAGGGGGAAAGTGATGGAAACATGCGAGGCTGTTAATTTGCTTGAGATGGCTGTTTACTCTCCAGCTGTATTCACACTCTGCTTCAATGAACAGATACTACTTCAGTTGTGCCTGCCTAAATGTTTATTTATTTGAAAACACCATTTCTAAAACATAAGCACTTGTTGTACAGTCTGTTTTAAGACAGTAGGTCCACCCTTTAAAAACTTCTACTGCTCGCACAACCTGGAACTTTGGAATTTGACCATCTCATTGGCCTTTGAGTAGTGACCTCCCATTTAGAAGTTGCTTTTCAGTTATATTGTGTTTCAATCTAGAAAATGAGGACAGCAAAGGAGTTAAAAGACTTGATAACTGTTTGTATTATAGGCTTGTGTTTTTTAAAAATGGTTCTTCATCTCTTTGATTTTCTGCAATGAACAAGTGACTCCCTCCTTTTCCCTTCAAAATGGTGCCTAGGTATAGAATCATCAGCAATCCTGACATGCTAGGCCATTTAAATGATTTTGAAGCCACTTGTAAGCAATTCCAGTACTCCTTTCCTGGGGTAGTTGAAAAAAAATTTAATTCAGGTGGGTAGCTTGAAAAAAATAAAAAGAAACTACTACAACAATTTGCCCTGGAGTATGTTAAGAGTTTTGATTTCCAAGTATATAATAACTTTTAAATGAAATCAGTAAATTATTTAGCAAGGAGGGTCTATAAAAACATGCTTTATGAAATGTTCTTATTCCTGTATGATACAGATATGAATGATCTACCTCAATTGTTTTCTAAGAGGTGTTGGGGAGACACAGTTGGTAGTGCGCTGAGCTGCACTATGGCTTGTTGGGTCAGTGCTTGTGGAGATGGAGTAATCAACGCCTTGTCCAGAGAGTGGGATTAATATGGAGCATGGCCAATGATCCTTCCCAGTCATAATATTTAGTTCTTCCATGTTAAAAAAATCATTTTCACAAACTAAGAATAAACTACTTAAGATAAGCCACAGAAATGATTTCTGCAGTTTGGAGAAAAACTGGGAAAGAAGGTAATGTTCTTTGGTGATACTTTAATGGTTCATAAGTAAAGGTATTTAAAGCTCTTACAACAAGAAAACAAGAAGTCTTAGAAAACAGAAAAGTGAAGGCAAAGGAAAGATTCTGTAGTTGGAGAACTTCTTGCTTTGCTGTAAGCGAACGTTGTGGACCTAAGAGGCACAGTGAGAAATAACATTCTTGATGAATCTTTTAGATTTTAAATCTCAGACACAGTGTATATAACAAACTATAATTTAGTTTTATAATAAAGTTTTCACCTTTTAAAATTCAACAACAAAAACAGAAGAAGCTTAAAATAGGATTTCCAAGTGTCAAGGGTACCCTCTCTGGGGGTAATAAGCCCCATCCTGGGTCTGTGGTGGCTGCTGGTATAGATTAGATGGAGTCAAGATAAAACCCATTATTCAGAACATGCATTCCTAGTGTAGTGTTTATTACTTTAACTCAGTCATCACAGTTCCGCATTAAGAGGGTCATCTCAGCAACCAATATATAAAAGGACACAACATTTAGTGATACAAGGCCTATGTGTACTGATCACCACTCCTAGAAGACATCTTACCTGCAGCAAAGGCATCAGCTGCAAACCCAGTGCTTGCTCATAGAGCAAGTTCAGTTCTGCACAACTGGAGAAGGAGAGTTTGGAGGTGTAAAGGTAATAGTGCACGTGCCTAAATGTGGAACCATCTCTGTCGATGAATAGCCTCTGGCTTTCTGAAGAGGTCAAGGCTGAAGCCTCTTTCCACAACAGGGAGTCCGGGAACTGAGCGAGTTTGCTTCTAGGAACTGAGAAATGCCAGCCTCCAACGTTGAAATGAAACAAATCCTCTGCTGATTCATGAGGCATGCCAGGCTCCTCCTAAAGGGGGAATGAAAAGAGGCTAAGCAAGAAAAAGAAATAAAAAGCATCCATATTGGAAAGAAGTAAAACTATCTCAATTTGCAGATGATATGATTTTACATATAGAAAATCCTAAGGAATTCACTAACAAATTATTAGAATGAGTTAAAAAAAAGGTACATTAGCAATAACAATCCAAAAATGAAATTAAGAAAACAATTCTGTTCACAATAGTATCAAAAAGAACAAAATAATTAGGAATAAATTTAATAAAAGAAGTGTAATATTTGTACTCTGAAAACTTAAAAATATTGTTGAAAGAAATTTAGAGACCTAAATAAATGGAAAAACATCCCATCTTTATGAATTGAGAGATATAATATTGTTAAGATGGCAAAACTTCCAAATTGATCTAAAGATTGAACAAAATCCCTATGAAAATCCCAGCTGCCTTTTTTTTCCCTCCAACATTGACAAAGCTGATGTTAAAATTCATGTGGAAATACAAGGGACCCAGAATAGCCAAAATAATCTTGAAAAAGGAAAACAAAAATTGAAAATTCACACTTCCCACTTTCAAAAATTACTACAAAGCTATAGTAATCAAGATGCTGTGCTACTGGCATAAGAATAGACATATGAATAAGTGGGATAGAATTGAAAGTCCAGAAATAAACCTTTACATTTATGGTTAATTGAATTTTCACAAGGGAGCCAAGATGATTCAATGAATAAAGAATAGCCTTTTCCAAAAATGATGCTGGTACAACTGGATATCCACATAGAAGAAAGGAGGAGGAGGAGGGGGAGGAGGGGGAAAAGAGAGGAGGGGGAGGAAGTAGAAGTTGGACCCCCTACCTCACAGCATATACAAAAATTAACACCAAATGGATCATAAACCTAAATATAAGAGCTAAAAATATAAAACCCTTAGAAGAAAACACAAAATCCCATGACCTTGGATTAGCTAATGACTTCTTAGATAAGATACCAAAAGCACAAGTCAGACAAACAAATAAAAATATTCCATCGAAATTAAAATCTTTTGTGCTTTAAAGAACTCCATCCAGAAAGTAAAAAGACAACCCACAGAATGAAACAAAATATTTTCAAATTGTATATCTGATAAAGAACTTGCTTTTAGACTATATAAAGAACCCTTACAACTCAATAATTAAAAGACTAATAACCGAAATTAAAAGCGAATAATCTAAATAGACATTTCTCCAAAGAAGATACACATATGGCCAATAGCACAGTAAAGATACTTAACATCATTAGCCATCAGAGAAATGCACAAAACTCAATGAGATAGTACTTCACACCCACTAGAAAGGCCTGAATCAAAACAGTGGATAACAAGTGTTGACAAAGATTGGAGAAATTGGAACTCTCATATACGGCTGGTGGGAGTGTAAAGTGGTGCGGCTGCTCTGGAAAAGAGTTCGGCGGTTCCTCAAAATGTTAAACATGAAATTACCCTATGGCCCAACAATTCCACTTCTAGGTATAAATGCAAAAGAAATGAAACCTATGTCCAAACAAAAACTTGCAGGCAAATGTTCATATAAGCATTATTCATAATAGCCGAAAAGTAGAAACAATCAAAATGTCCATCAACTAATGAATGAAAAAACAAAATGTAGTTATCCATACAATGGAATATTATTCGTCAATAAAAAGGAATGAAGTACTGATACATGCTACAACATGGATGAAACCTTGAACTATTATGCTAAGTGAAAGAAGCCAGACACAAAAGACCTCATACTATATGATTCTATCTATAAGTAATGTGCAGAATAGATAAATTTATAAAGATAAATTATAGATTAGTGATTACCTAGGGCTAGAGAGGTTGTGGGGGAATGGGGATGGATCAGTAATAGGTATGGAATTTCTTTCGGAGATGACAAAAATGTTCTACAATTGATTGTGGTCATGATTGCACAACTCTGTGAACGTCTTAAAAACCATTAAATTGTACACTTTAAAATGGTAAATAGTAATAAATAAATAAAATGGTAAATTGTATGATATGTGAATTACATATTAATAAAGCTGTTTAAAAAAGAGTTATGATGAGGTGCTCCCCACACCACTGAGCATGTGCAGGACTCTCTTGGGATCATACCTGTAGACATTACATTATTGGAGCCATGGCAGGACAGCTGAATGCTGTGGGTTCCTTTTTACATATACAGAGGCAGCAAAGATCATTAACCTTTCTTAGCTCTTGTTAAAAGTTTAAGGTTATCTCTTCACAAGTGAATTATTTATTTTGCTTCAAGAAGACTTAGCTTATCAACACCACAGAAAAGCCATCAAATATACAAACCATCTGTATCAGATTTTAAAATAAGCACTCAAGGAACACTACTCTTGTAAAAAAAATAAAGAGTGGTAAAAAGTGTATAAAACTGTACCTAAGAAAGGACCATAAAACAAAACTGAATTCTAGGTAAAAATTATGCATGCCGAAGTGATTGTGGTACAGTATACTGATATTACAACTTATTTTGAAATTCATCAAAAAATAAGATGGATTGATAGGGATGGAAAATAGGGATAGATAGATGGATAAGATAGATTGTTAGGGATGGAAAATAGGGATGGACAGATGGACATGTGATAAAATAAAGCAAAAAGTTCGTTGTAGAATCTAGGTGGTGGGTGTATAGTTCTCACTGTACAATCCAACTTTTCTGCATGTTTCAACATTTGCATTAAAATGTTGGTAGAGAGGAAGAGTGTTAGAGGTCGTTGCTCAAGAAAGGAAAAGCCCATGTCTCCAACTAAACCCCATATCTCCTACTTTGACAGCTGAGGAAAATAAATGCATGCAACAAAAAAAGAGATGGGGTTCTTTTATTTAAAAAAACCTGGTCTAAATATTCAGATATAAAGAGCAATTACGTATGCCGCGTTTGAGGCTAAAAGAGTTAAAGGGGACATGAAGAGAAAGATTACAAATCATAAAATGGTGTCAAGACTCACAGAAGCAGAGTTGGAAAAGCCAATCTAATGAGCTAATCTAGACTTTTGAGTCCTGGCCCTTCTAACATGACTAAGGTTGAATATGACCAGCTAAGAGTAACTAAGGGCTCCACCTAGACCAGAAAACATAAATATGCAAGGACTCTTGATTTAGGTTTCTGTTTTCCTTAAAGGTGACTAGCTCAGTGAAAATGCTCCAAGTATGCACATTTTGAATGCTAAAGAAACCTGCTCCTTGAAGGTGAGCCATAGTTCTGGTTTTAGTTATTCTTACTAAGGACGGGGTATGACAAGAGCTTCTTGGTTCAAGAATTTGCCTCCTTCTTATGCTATGTGTACAAGTCCCATCTACAAGTGGGCTCTCAAGAGGTGCCTGCTGTAGTGAGGGTAGGGGTTAAGGATGTGGCTGTTCTTTGCTGAGTTTTCTTCCTAAAGACTGCTCCGGGGCTAGATATTGCAGAACTATCCCAGCCTGGGGGCCTGTAGTAGTTGAAGAACAAAAGGCTTCTTGCCAGACTGATTGGAGGAAATGGGCTAGCTCTAGTACAGTCATCCCCACTCCATCCCAAAGAGAGTCTCTCTTCCAAACTGATCCCTCTCCCCCAAATCAATTTCTGCAGCTAGAACCACCTCATTCTCTAAAGACGAGACCTCAACTTCTCAGAGCCAAGTTCCCCAACGTTTCCCATCATGCCTCAGAGAGGCGACCCCTTCCAGTCTTTCAGATCTGGGTCCCCCACCCCATCCCGTTCACCTGCCCGCCCACCATCTTGTCTCAGGGTCAACATCTACAAAGGCTGAGAAGTGAAGACCTTCACCCACTCAAGAGGCACACCCCACTCATCAGCTCTGCAGTCCTCCAAATCTTCAGAGCTAGAACATTTCATCCCTCAAAGCAGGAGCATTCTTCCAACTCCTCAGACCTACCACCCAGACCCTTCAAAGCTGCGGGCCATATTTCCCCAACACGTTCTAGGTTTCTAAATCCATAGCCCTAATCTTGGCCACATCGCACCCCTCTTTCGCCGTTTTAGTGGCTTTGACGCCTCTGTCAGGGCGGACTCCGTACCATTGTCCTGACTCCTGCAGCGGGCGAGCTGGTGCGTAACCTGGGCAATAACGGCCGCAGAAAGAACTGCGGCGCACGAGACGGGGCGGGGACGGAGGCGGGGCCTGGCGGGGCAGGGCGGGGCCTGGCGCGCAGCGGGCGGTCTCGCGGGCGGCGTCAGGTGAGCGGAGCAGCGCGGCGGGCGGGCAGGGATGGCTGAGCAGTGGGATCTGGACGAGGAGGGTATCCGCCGCCTGGGGGCGCTGACCCTGGAGCAGCCGGGTAGGGCCAGACCGGGAGCTTGAGTATGAGGCTGAGGGGAGAAAACTAAAGTGGAGGCGGGGGAACCTGAGGTAGACGCGGGGGAATGGCAGTGGAGGAGCGGTCCTTGAGGCGGAAGAGGGGTTATTGAGGAAGAAGGGGTATTTTGAGGTGGGGGTGAAGGAACTGAGGTGACCAGGGAGTCTGGGGCGAAGGATGAGGAATTGAGGGAGGGGAGTGGAGTCTGAGGAGGAGGAACAAGATTAACGGGACACTGCGGCCGAAACACAGAACTGGACAGAGACTCAACTAGTGGAAGCAAAGTGAGCCCCAAGAGGGGCGTTGGTGGGAGAAGGGAAGTGCTGAGAAGGGCGTTTGAAGTCAGGGTGCTGTTGAGACAAGAAGGGCGTTAATTTTGGCGGTTTCTGAAACTTCCATATCTTTTCCATTGCTTATAAAAACATATACATAGGTATCTTTTTTAAAAAAAAAAAACAAGTAACAGGGTATATATTATTTGGCAATTCACTTTTTTTACTTACCAATAAAATATGGATTTTTTCAGTTAAATGAATGTGCTAGTATCTGCAGTATAAATTTCTAAAAATTCACAATGATCATCTTCGAGGAGAGAGGCTTTCACTTTTATTCTGCACTTTTCTGTATTGTTGGATTTTTTGGCTATGTAATAAGTGTTATTTTCTTTTTAGTGTCCAAAAGGATGATCTTGATGGTGCAATTACAGACCTTTTTTTGTTTGTTTTCTTTGTTATATTTCTCTGTATCAAAAAATTCTAATAAACTTTTACATTATCCTTTGTCATGCAGAGAATTTTCATCTCAAGGTACTTAAGTTTATTTTTCCTTTTGATTTGTGCTTTTTGTCTTATTTATGAAATTTTTCCCTACACTGATATAATAGGCTCCCATATTTTTTTCTAAGAATTCTGCAGCCTTACTTTTCATGTTGTCTAATTTATCTGGAGTTTATTTTTACATATGATGTGTGATATGATGTAATTGTAATTTTATACAGATAATCAGTTTCTCCTGAACCTACTTGTAGGTATCTCTGCCATATATCAAGTTCCTTTGTAAACATGGGTCTGTTTTTAGGCTCTTCTAACTATTCCATTGTTCTGTTTATTCCTATACCGATATCACATTTTTGTAATTACCATGGCTTAATAGTAAATTTTGATAACTGATAAAGTTATCAGTTTACTTCCCTTTACCTTCTTCCCTTTACCTCCTTTCTCCTTCAAAATTATCTGGGCTATTCTTGATACTTTATTCTTTTCTAAGAATTTTAGAATCAGCTTGTCAATTTCCATGAAAGCATGTTAATTAGGGATGTGACCTGATCTAATATTCATTTTAAAAATATTACTCTTACTTATTAAGAGCCTGTTACAGTAGTCCAGATAAGAGATAGTGAATGTCTTGTACTAAGAGGATAACAGTGGAGATGAAAAGAAATGGAGTCAAGGTGTATTTTGTGGACAGACAGGTTGAGACTTATGAAGTGACTTAATGTGGGAGATGAGAAAAGGGAAAATTCAAAGATAACACTTAGTCTTGGTTTAAATTATTTGCCGATGGATGGTTCTATTTATTGAGTGAGAGAGTGAAAACTATGAGAAAGATAGGTTTGGGGAAAGGGCATCAAGAGAGCTGCTGTGAGTATGTTAAGTTTAAAATATCTATTAGACATTCAAATGTGAGATTTTTATCAGGCAGTTGGATATATGAGTCTGGATGTCAGAGAAGAGATCAGGGTCAGAGATATAAATTTTGGAGACATTAGCAAATAGGTGATATTTAAAGCCAGGGACTGAATGAACTCACCTAACTAGAGACTGGATGGAGAATAGAAGACTTACGACTCAGCCTTGGGGGATTTCAATGTTTACGGTTAAACAGAGGAGGAGGAAGTAGTGTCTTGGAATTTAAGAAAGGATAATGTATCAGGGAAATAATGGTCAGCTGTTCCAAATGTTATTGACAGGCTGAGCAAGTTAAATGCAGACAGTTGTCTGTTAGATTTGTCAACATGGAGCTCATTGGTGACATAAGGGAGTTTTGGGAGAGAGGGGGTGAGAATAGCCAGATTGAAGTGGGATAAAAAGGGAATGATACGTGAGGGAGAAGAGATGGTGAAGGTAAGAACCTTTGCCAAGATATTTATAAAGGAGAATACAGAAGTCTAATGTTAGCTGGAGGATATGATGTGGGATCAAAAACAAGTTTTTTAAGGACACAATATACTAGAGCATATTTGTAGATTGATGATAACTATTTGGTAAAGAGGGAAAATATGTAATCTTTTAATATATTTATATGTAATATATATTTTTTGCTTTAGAAAATAATTTAATTTACTGTATGAGTAATACAGTAATTGCACAGTAAAAGTAAGTCTCGACTGCCTCCTCCCTGGTCCTGACCCAGTTCTCCTTCCTAAAGGCAATCACTGTTACCAATAGCTTGGGTAGCTTTGAGAAATAATTTCTACATATATAAGCATATATCACTTATTTTATTATATTTTATTATGGCAGTTCACAAATATATACAAGACTAGAGACAACAGAATAATGACCTTCCATACCCTACTTTAACAGTTATCAATTTATGGCCAGTTTTTCATCTATACCTCACCTATCCTCTACCCACCCCAATCCTCTACTGTTTATTTTGAAGCAAATCCCAGGTATATAATTTAACCCATAAATATTTCAGTATGTAAAAATAAATAAATAAATAATAAAAAATAAATAAATATTTCAGTATATATCTTCAAAATAAAAATATTTAACAGTAATTTCTTAATATCATCAAATATCCAACTAGTTTTCTCATTTATTTCCTATAAATTTTTTTCGAATCAGGATTCATACAAGGTCTATTGCAATTGGTTGATATTTGTCTTGAATAATATTTGATCTATAGGTTCCTCTTTATTTTTTTCCTTTCATTTTCTATTGATTTTGAAGAAACTAGGTCATTTGTCCTGAATAATTTATTACAATCCAGATTTTTCTCATGATATTTATAAGATGTTTACCCTTTTCACCTGTTTCTTGTATTTCTTCTATTCCTATGAATTGGTAGCTAGATGAGGGTTGATCAGATTCAGGTTTGGTTTCTTTTTCTTGCAAGACTGCTTAATAGGTGATGGTGTATACTTCCATCAGGAAGTATCCGGTATTCTTTTTGCGACATTATCAGCCATTGAATATGATTGTTTAGGGTCCATTAACTTATTAGGAATTGCAAAATGATAATTTTCTAATTTGCTATTTCATTTTTATTAGCTGTAATACTTCTATAAAAAAGAAATTTTCTCACATCAGCTATTTGGTTATCCTGAGGTACAGTTTCTGTAAGAAAGGCAGGATAAATGCTTGATTTTTTTCACCTTATTTACTAGTTTTAGGAAAAATAGATTATTTTCTTAGCATCTTCCGAAGGTGACCATGAGAGTTATTTTGTTTCCTTAGTATCATTATAAACGTATGGATTTAAATGTTTTTGGTGTGTTCCAATTCATTACAGTTATTATCATAGCTGATGCTGAACTTGTTCCAACTTTGGTTAGTGGGCAATCTTTCTGATTCACTTATGAGGCCTTTTTGTTTTAAGTTTTATCTGAAACTGTTTCATCATCATTATAAACAAGTTTGATTAAAGATTATGAACTTAATTTTCAAGCAAGCTATAAATGGCTTTCTATAAATTACTTGATTTGTTTTAATGAATAAAACATGTTTATGCTCATTGGGGTTATGTAGCCCATGTATTAAAATTGGAAGATTATTCTGTTGCTCTTGATATCCATGATAGGCAATGTTCGATTTGTTCTCTGATCTATTTGTCTTCACTCTCTTTATAAACATTGAAACCGAATGCATAACCTCTTAAGACCCACACATCGTATGAATCATAAATTAATGTCCTTATGACAGTTTATCATTTGAATGATAATTATGATTCCCTTTAAAAATATTAAAATGTCTGCCCTTGAAAATAGATTCCAGTGAAATGCATGAGCAATGCTTCAGGGCACTGATAGAAATCATAATTGACCTTACTTAGCCTTTGTCCCATGGTTAACAGACTTTTAGAGTATTAGGTTGTTACACACTACAGAACTACCAATATGCTACCCTCCAAGTCGGGGGGGGAATTTTTTTTTAAACTTTTTTTTAGATATAATTCACATACTACAAAATTTAAAGTATACAATTCAGTGTTACTTAGTGCATTGTGCAACCAACACCACTATCTAGTTCTAGAACATTTTCATCAGCCCAAAGAAAACTCAATACCCCTTAAGCAGTCACTCCTCATTTGTAGCTAGCCCCAGCCCCTGGCAACCACTAATCTGCTTTCTGTCTCTCTGGATTTGCCTGTTCTGGTTATTTCATACAAATTGAATCATAAGATATGTGGCCTTTTGTGTCTGGCTTCTTTCACTTCGCACAATATTTTTAAGGTTCAACCATAATTTAGCATGCATGGATACTTTATTCCTTTTTTTAAAAATTAACAAACTGTTTTAACAGTTTCACGTTTACAGAAAAATCGAGCAGAAAGTACAGAGAAATCCATATACTCTTCTTCCCTCACATCTCCCCCCATATTTTCCCACAGTTTCCCCTATTATTTATATATTGCATTAGTGTGGTATATTTGTTATGATTGATGAACCAATACTGATACATAATTAACTAAAGTCTATAGTTTACATTATGGTTCACTCTTTGTAGTGTACAGTTCTATGGGTTTCGACAAGTATATAGTGTCATGTGTCCACTATATCAGACAGAATAGTTTCCCTGCCCTAAAAATCCCCTGTGCTCCACCTATTTATCCCTCCCTCCCAGCTAAACTCCTGACAACCACTGATCCTTTTACTGTTGCCTTTTTCAGAATGTCACATAGTTGGAATCATAGAGTGTGTAACCTTTTCAGACTGACTTCTTTTACTTTTACTTAGTAATATGTATTTAAGATTCCTCCATGGCTTTCCATGGCTTGACATTGGCTTGACATTCTTTTTATTACTGAATAATAATATTCCACTGTGTGGATGTACTATAGTTTTTCAACTTACCTATTAAAGGACACCTTGGTTGCTTCTAAGTTTTGACAATTATGAATAAAGCTGCTTTTAACATTCAAGTACAGGTTTCTCTGTGGCCATAAAGTTTCAACTCACTTGAGTAAATACCGAGGAGCTTGATTGCTAAATCAAATGGCATGCTGTATTTAGCTTTGTAAGAAAATTCCATGCTATCTTTCAAAGTGGTTACACCTTTGTATTCTTACCAGCAGTAAATGAAAATTCCTGTTGCCCCATGCTATGATCTGAATATTTGCATCTCCGGATTCTCCAGTTCATATGTTGAAATTCTAATGCCCAATGTGATGATATTAAGAGGTGGGGGCCTTTAAGGGTGATTAGGTCATGAGGGCAGAAGCTTCATAAAAGAGAATAATAACTTTATCAAAGAAGTCAGAAAGAAAGCTCTCTTGTCCTCTTTTGCCACGTGAGGACACATTAAGAAGTAGGCAGTATGCAACCTGAAATAGGGATTTCACCAGAACCCAACCATGCTGGCAGCCTGATCTTGGACTTTCAGACTCTAGAACTGTAAGAAATAGATGTTGATTATAAGCCACTCAGTCTGTAGTATTTTGTTATAGCAGCCCAAACCAAGACATCACACGTCCTTACCAACATTTGGTGTTGTCAGTCTGAATTTTGGCCTTTCTAATAAGTATGTAGTGCTATCTCATTGTTGTTTTAAGTTGCAATTCCCTAATGACTAGTGATGTCGAGCATCTTCTCATTGTTTTTTTTTTGGGGGGGGTGGGGAAGTGTTTTCTTACTGTTGAGTCTTAAGAGTTCTTTGTATATTTTGGATACCAGTCCTTTTTCAGATATAGATCTCACATGTATTTTCTCTCACTCTGTCTTGTCTTTTCATTCTCTTAACAGTCTTTTGCAGAGCAGAAGTTTTACATTTTAATAAAGTCCCACTCTCAAATGTTTATTTCATAGATCATGCTTTTTAGTGTTGTATTAAAAACTTATTGCCAAAAACCAAGGTCACCTAGATTTTCTCTTGTGTTATCTTTTAGAAATTTTATAGTTTTGCAGTTTACAGTTAGATCTATTTTGAATTACTTTTTGTGAAAGTCGTGAGGTCTGTGTGTCTAGATTATTGTTATTATTATTATTTGCATGTGATGTCCAGTTTTTCTAGCATGATTTTTTGAAAGACTCTCTTTTTTCCACTGAATTAGTTTTACTCCTTTGTCAAAGATCAGTGGGCTATATTTGTGTAGATATATTTCTGTGCTCTCTGTTCTATCCATTGATCTATTTGTTTATTTTTTTTTCTCACAACACCACACTGTATTGCTATCTATAACTCTATAGTAAAATTGAGGTTACGTAGTATCAGTCCTCTGACTTTGTTTTTCTTTTTCAGTGTCATGTTGGCTATTCTGGGTCTTTTGTATTTCCATATAAACTCTAGAATCGGTTGATATCTACAAAATAACTTGCTGAGACATCATGCCTTTTTATGGTTAATATTCTATTGTATTAAAATATATCACATTTTGCTTATCCATTCCTCCTCTGATGGACATTTAGGTTGTTTCCACCTTTTGGATATTGTGAACAATGCTGCTATAAACATTCGTGTACAATTTTATGTTTGAATATATGTTTTCAATTCTTGGGTATATACCTAGGAGTGGAATTGTTGTGTCGTATATATTCTACATTTAACTTATTGAGGAACTGCCAAACTGTTTTCCATAGTGGCCATACCATTTTACATTCCCCCAGATGTACAAGAATTCCAATTTCTCTACATCCTCACCAATGCTAACAATTTCTCTTCTTTTTCTTTCTTTTTTAAAATTATAGCCATGCTAGAGGGTGTGACGTGGTATCTCATTGTGGTTTTGATTACATTTCTCTAACAACTAAGGATGTTGAGCATCTTTTCATGAGTTTTTGGCCACTTGTATATCTTCTTTGAAAAAATGTCTATTCAAATCTTTTACTCATTTATTAGCTGTTATTTTGAGGGAAGTTGTAGGAATTTTTTATGTAGTCTAAATATTAATCCCTCATCAGATATGGTTTGAGTTTTGACAAAAACATTTTTCCTGTTCTTGAATTTCCTATAACTAGAACCATACAGTATATACTCTTGTGTCTGGCTTCTTTCAATATAATGTTTTGGATGTTGTGTATATCATTCTTTCATTTTCCTGAGCAGTATTCCATTATATGACTATACTCCATTTCTTTGTAATCTTAAAACAGTCTTCCTTCCCATATATTTATTTTAAGACATTTTCTATTTTTAAAAAACTGTAGTAAAATAAACATAACATAAAACTTACCATTTTAACCATTTTAAATGTTCAGTTCAGTGACATTATTTACATTGTTGTGCAACCATCACCACCATCCATATCCAGAACTTTTTCATCTTCCCAAACTGAAACTCTGTACTCTTTAAACAACAATTCCCTATTCCCACCTACCCTCAGCTTCTGGCAACTATCTCTACTTCCTGTCTCTATGAATTTGAATATTCTAGATATTTCACATAAATGGATTCATACAATATTTGTCTTATTGTGCCTCGCTCATTTCATTTAGCTTAATGTCTTCAGGGTTCATCCATGTTTTAGCATGTGTCAGACTTTTCTTCCTTTTTAAGGCTGAATAAAATTCCACTGCATGTATATACCACATTTTGTTTATCCATTCACCCATCAGTGAGCATTTGGGTTTTGTCCACCTTTTGGCTATTATGAATAATGCTGCTATGAAGATGGGTGCACAAATATCTGTTAGAGTCTTTGCTTCCAATTCTTTGGATATATACCCAGAAGTGGAATTGTTCTATTGTTTGTTTGTTTTTGTTCTGGTCTTTATGTTCTTAAATGACCTTTTAATTTAATTTTTATTATTTCTTGGGTTCTGCCTTCTCTATTAGCAAATCTTCCTTTTCTTTCCAATAATCTTTCTGAATTTTTCTAATTCTAATTTATATTTTTCAGGAATTCTGAAACTTTTTGGTCTCGGGATTCCTTTACACTCTTAAAAATTATTGAGGACTTCAAAGGGCTTTTATTAATGTGGACTATATTTAGTAATATTTACTCTATTAGTGATCAAAACTGAGAAAAATTTAAAATATTTATTTATGAACTCATTAAAAGGTAATGTTAACATACCCATTGTGTTAACGTAAATAATATTTTTGAAAAATAACTATTTTCTAAAATAAAAAATAGAAGAATCACATTGTTTTATATTCTTACAAATCTTTTAATGTCTTAATTGAAGACAGCCAGCTTCTCATATCTGCTTCTGTATGGTATGTTGTGATATGTTGTTTTGACTGAAATATATTTTAAAAAACTCTGCCTCACACAGATATGTAGTTGGAAAGGAAGGAGTATTTTAATAGCCTTTTCAGAGAATTGTGGATATTCTTCTTTGATATGACATTAAAACCAGGCAAATGGTAATTTGTTTAAGTTTAGTTGTATATGGAATCTAAAACCATATCAATAAAATTTTTGTACTCTGTTACATAAAAATCTATTGGTATATCTTACTTTAAAATGGATCTTTTACCCATGCATGATTTTGTAACATCATGCATTGGTCATTTAAAAAATATGAACTGGCTAAGTTGTGTAGCTATTCCAAATATTGATAAATTTCATTATATAAGATTTAAAAATCATATTTATTAATATCATCACCAATCTCATTAAAAGGTCATTGAATATTGGGAAACTGTCAAGTTCATGGTGGCAAATAGAAGTTTTCCAAAATTCTAATTTCTGCTTGGAAGTTCAAGTGTTGTAATTGACAATAATTACTATCAGTTGTTTTCCTGAAGCAACAGGCACATTTTATTATTTTAAATAAAATTTCTGCCAAATATTGGGTCTGAATAACTATGGCTTGTCAGGCTTTTTCAAGTAAAAATTATATTCCATAAAAAAGTGGCATGTCAGAAATCATACAAGTGTTTTTCCTCAAGGCATCTACCACACTTCAGTTATTAGGAAGAAGTACTTCATGCATACTTCCCGTTTAGTCACACAATATAAAAATGACATGTACTCAAATGTCAAGATTTAATAAAATTAACCATTTTTACTGCCTTTTTTTTTTTTTTTAGAGGAAGGAGAGTTTATTGCCGGTGGAGCATGTGAGGCTTTAAACAGCACACAAGCATGAGCTCTTTACTGCTTTTTCAAGGGCATTCTTAAGTGTAACTGGCTTCTTAAAAAAACTGCAAGCATACAATGGTGAAGAATACAGTGATAATGAATGAAGTTTGATGTCACTGCCTTGATTTATTCTAAGGCCTCAGTAGTTTTTGCATTTGCTCCATAACTGCACATGCCAACACAGCGAAAAAGATAATTAATGTTTTAATATTATTATGAAAATAATTTTTAAAAATAGTTTTGATTTTGTGGACCCCTGTATGTGTCCTAAGGACTTCCAGGGGCCTAGGCAACCACACTTTGAGAACTGCTACAGTTTGTTATGATGTCTTTTAGCTTGTTGGGAAATATTAAGTTATGATTTTAATTTGTTTTGTGGATTTAACTTTCTGTAGTGCTTTAATTCTTTAGGGAC
>NW_011889175.1:1073266-1097212 GCF_000151845.1 Pteropus vampyrus
ATTTGCAACATCATGGATGGACCTTGAGATAATCATGCTAAGTGAAATAAGCCAGACAGAAAATGTTGAAAACCACATGATATCACTTATATGTGGGATATAAACCTAAAAGCAACAAACTAACTGGACAAACAGAGACTCATGGACATGGACAATAGACTAGTGGTTACCAGAGGGTGGGTGAGGTAGGTGGGGTAAAAGTGATCAAATATGTGGTGACAGAAAGAAATCTAACTATGGGCAGTAAACACACAATGCAATGTATAAATGTATATGTCTTACTGTTGAATTGTCTACCTGAAACTTACTGAATTTCATTAACCAATGTCACAATAATAAAAATAAATTTTAAAAAAAGAAGTCTAGTTGACACACTCATCTATCTATCTATCTACAGTTACATGCACATACACAATCACACTTTCCCATCACTTAATGTCTTGGAGATCTTTCCATATGAGCATCTACAAATCTACCTCATTCTCTTTAATGACTGCATAAGGTAATTAACACATATATGTAGCAACTCACCTTGCATCTTATACTGTTCTAAATTTTGTATATATATGTATTTAATCCTACAACACCTTATGAGTTAAATACTGTTATTATTTTCCTTTTACAGATGAGGAAACTAATGTACAGAGAAGTTAAGTGACATGTACAAGGTCACAGATCTAGTACATTGTCCATTGTATCAATGTAGTGTTATTTAGGACATCTAGTTCTACCCTTCTACTGATGGACTCTTTGACAGTTTTTCTTTTTCTTTCTTTTTCTTCCTTCCTTCCATCCTTCCTTCCTTCCTTCCTTCCTTCCTTCCTTCCTTCCTTCCTTCCTTCCTCTCTCTCTCTTTCTCTCTCTCTCTTTTTCTCTCTCATTCTTTCACTATCCTAAAACTTTTCTGCAATTTACATCCTTGTGGTATATATTATATATCCCAGCAAAATTTTGTGAGTATTATCTATTCAGCTAAATTCTAGCAGTGGAATTTCTGAATTTCTTTTTAAATTTTGTTTTGAGAACTTTTGGAGACTTATACTACATCCTTCAGGGTAATTAGAGAAACTCAAGGGCTCTGTAAAACCAATGCTTAGTATGACTGCATTTAACCATATTGCTGCTTTTAAAAGGGAGTTCTGATCTTATAAGCCTTGGATGTAGGGCCTTTCACAAGTGGGATATGGGAGGAAGGAAGGCCTGTTTTCACTGACTCTGCTGTTTATCCAAGCAGAGGTCATAATATATCTACTGATGATCTCTTTTCAGAACTGGTGGAGTCTCTTTCATTGCAGGGATCTTATGCTGGAAAAATCCATTCCATTGGTGACGCCTTCAGAAATTTTAAAAACCTCCGATCCTTAGATTTATCAAGAAATTTGATCACTAGTCTGAAGGTAAGTTCTGTATTCTTTGACCAACCAGTTCATCCCAATGTATTTATTTTTCGATGGGAAGAAATAAGAGATAAATAATGCCAGTCTGGGGAATATAGGCTCTTTTTTTAAAATTTTAATATTTACTAAATTTTATTATTTACTATAAAATTCTTTCAACTTTGCTCTGTGTTTGAAGTTTTTTATTATAAAATATTGAGAAAAATTCCTTTTACATTCAGGGAAAACTCTATTAAACTATCACGGTCTAGGGCAATAGTACAAATTTTAATGTGTGTAAAAGAATTATAGGGGGCACTTATAAAAGTATAGATTTTTGGTCCCTACTCTGAGAGAGTTTCTGAGTTAGTAGGTCTTAGTTGGGCTCAGGACATACTCAGGGGCTTCTGAAGATGTTGGCACATGGAAAAACACTGGACTAGGTTGTTACTCTGGAGTTTTAAAAGGAAGAGGAGAAAATGGTTGTCTCAAAAACAAAAATTTCCAGGTCAGAGGATGGTAGAGCAGAGGGCAATGCAGAAAAGTAAGCAGGAGCAGGATTGAACAGTGTAAGGATTAGCAAACACACACAAAGATCTCTACAGACATAAGCATGTACACAGAGAGATGGAAGTTTTGTTTTCTTTGTGGTATACCCCTAAATGGTGATTCTTCCACATGTCCCCATTTTGCCCAGTTTTGTACCTGTCTTTGTGTGTGTGTGGCGGTGGACGGGGGGGATCTTTTTATTTTTATTTTTTATTTATTTTTTTAAATTAATGTACCTGTCTTGATAAAGCCCTTCTTTGCAAGACTGAAGAAGGTAAAAGACTCTCAGATGCTATCTAGGATTAAGTTTATGATCCCCTAGATTATTCTGCCAGTTTTGCACTTCTTAGGGAATATTTGTTCAACAACATGAGCCAGACCCAATATCAAGCTCAAAAACTAAGGGCCCTAAAAAAGGAAGCCCAAGATAAAATTTCCAACTGGGACTCTAAAAGCAAAAACTCCAATCTGACTTTGGACTCTTTGCTATTTGGTAGCAGCCATTTGTATTTGGCCCATCAGATTTAGAAAGTATTAGTTTAGAATTGCTTAAGCCTCCTTTTTTCACATATATTTTTATTTGTTCTTTTTCAGGCTAAAGAAATTGAGTGAACATTGCTGTAATTGTTTTTATACTCCCTTTCTTTCACTTCTATAAAATGGGTAAAAAAAAAAAAAAACGTTGTGAGGATGAAGCAAGTTAGCATATGTAATTACATATAACATATAAGACTCCTGGTACAGTGCTTGGCATATTGGAAGCACTTAGTAAATGTTAGTTTTTTACATTTTTTTGCAACTATGATTTATCTGCATATGTTCATCTCTAGCCACTCAGAATCGTTTTACTTAGTTTTCCCAGGGCAAAATGTTTTGTGATTATTTCTAGTGTAATTCTGGGGAATATATGAAGTCATGCCAAGTAGGAAAAGTGAGAAGAGATTAGAAGTCATTTCCTTGACTTTTACACTGAAAGACATTAAAAGATTATTTGAACTGGGGGATTAGACACATTTCAAGACAGTCCTAATGATATACTGCCCTGACAGTGGGGCCAAAGGCACTGATAACTATTCTAACCACTGACTCCTTCACAATATAAAAGTTAATAGAACTGAAAAAAGCCAGAAAGAAATACATCAAAGTGTAAAAGGGTTCTACTGGAAATGTTTTGTATATATCTTTGAGTTTTCTAAATTTCCTGCAATGAGAAAACGGTCATTTTAAATGAGAGAAAAATAAAAACATTATTTTATAAATACATGATAGAAAATAATTTTACCTTTCCAAAGTAACTCTCAATGACAGAGTTCCTTTTATGGTAGGCATTTTTACTACTAAAAGTATGTGATTATACATATCTGTATATGTTTTGAAGTATTGTCCTGAAATTTAGTGTTGGGCAAAACAACTAACTAGCCAAATACATGAAAAGTAAACAATTATTTTCAGTAGTAGGTTTCAGCATAAGAGGAAGATTGTGGTTTTTCCTCGTGAATTTTCCAGTCCCGATTCTATTGTTGCCAAATAAATGGAGAGGAAGGGTGGGTTGCTCAATCCACAGAAAGATAACTGAAGGAGGATAACTTGCTTTTGTGGCACTAACTCTGAAGGTTGAAGAAAATACAAGAGGAGTTCCCGAGTGGTCCAGGAGGGAAGACCTGGAGATAGCATTGTTTTATTTTCCCATATAATCCACTGACTCTAAAAGTGAAGCATTGAAATATAAAGACACAGTGCGTGCACATGCGTGCGCGCGAGCGCACACACACACACATATTTTTTTTTCACCATGCCTTTTTCCCCCAGAACCATCTCTTTTGCCTACCTCTTATATAAATTGAGGTGATTCTGGGGTCAGGAGAATGGTTGTGGTAAGGGTAAGAGAAGTATAAAAGTGACTTGGCCTGGCTACTACTGGGATGGATTGGATTGGGAAAGTGATTAGGGAGTAACAGAAGTAGAGAATTGACTGCAGACATTTAACTGTCAGATTTTCTAAAGAAGGAGATGTATGATATCTGTGAATTATTTAATGTGTAGAACATCCATTGCCCATGGGCTGCAGTGTTCTTTTTCTCAGGCAACAAAATGGGAGTTTCAACTCTGCCTTTCTCATGAGCGAATAGAGAGTGATATGTTTAAAGATGGAAAGTAATAGATATATTTTCACATTTCTTTGTGGGATTCCTAGTCCTTACCAGTGTGCAGTTTCATAATGTGGTCTTTTCCTTGCAGGGCATCCAGTATTTATGTTCACTCCAAGACCTGAATTTATATTATAACAACATTCCTTCATTAGTGGAGGTATCCCGCCTACAGCCTTTACCCTTCCTCAAAGAACTAGATTTGAGACTCAATCCTGTTGTCAGGAAAGATACAGATTATAGGCTCTTTGCTGTGTACACGCTACAAACTCTGGAGAAACTGGGTGAGACCCTCCTCCTCTGTTCCTTGCCCCAGAATCTTACTTTAAACCAGCTGCCTCCTAACCTTTTGGATGTTAGCCCAGAGTGTGCACTGGCAGGATATATTTGTTTATTAGTCAATATTTATGTAACCCTTTTGTTGGCAGGATGTATGACAAGTCCTTTTATTGTTTATTGAATAACAATCTATGATTTTATCAGTCACTTCCAGCTTTAGTTTTCTTTAGTTGATGGATTCACCACCACTTCCTCCCCGCCAAAAATTTCCAGGTTGAGACTTATTTTTCCAGGTGCCCCAACTTTGCAACCATATTAGCAATAGAAAATAAATACAACAACTCTTTGGGCTTAATTGGCAAGGAACAATAAATATGCCTTCAAATGAGCTACTCTATATTTCTTTATAATTTTATTCTTCAGTATACCTTTACTGATATAAAATTTGATTTCATATGCTCCTGGGAAAGTTATTGTAGGGAGACTAAATGAAGTCTTTCAGAAATGGTGAGACTTTCAGCTTTCAGATTCGGCCATTTGGATTGTTTGCTGCCTAAGCTCTACTTTCCTGCAGAGTTGGTTACACCTATGTGGCAGTTGTTGCTATGGTATCTGTGTAGTCTCCCCGAGTTACCACTTACTGTAGTGACAACATAATAGCATTATTTTGTGACCTGTCTCTAACAAAGGATAAGACTAGTCTTTGGTTTTTACTCTGTGAATTTGGTTTTCTGACTCACTATTGTTTACTCCAAAAAAGAAACATGCTCAAATCACCATTTTTGCCTCCAGATGACCGAGCCGTACGAGAAAGTGAGAGAAAAGCTGCCAAGCTGCATTTTAGTCAGTTGGGTAACAGTGAAAATTTTCTTTTAGAGGTGGAAAAAAGGTAAGAAGATTCTTTACAGAATTTTTTTTAGTTTGTCTGGACTTAGAGAGTAGTGAATTCCTGCTTAACTTTCTTCATTTTCCAGCAGAAATCTCCACAAATTGTAAGAATCTTCAGATCAGGAATAGAAGTATCTATTCAACATACTGAGACTTATCTGGAATGAGAATCTAGCCCTCAGTGGGAACATTTCTGCTTTCTTAAACTATTGGGTCTGCTTTGTATATAATTGTTATAAATTCTCTAAAGTTGTTCAAAGCTTATAGACAGAGACACTATAAGATAACTTATCATCTCCATAAATGCTTACAAACCCTTTCTTGGTAGAGTTATAAATCAGTATGTTGTCTTTTCCTATTGAATTAGGAGGATTACATTATCATGGGCAGGGTTGTTAGAGATAGATTTGTTAAAGGATGATAAAGGAAACATTTGCAAAACCAAAAGTAAACAGACCTTGAAGCTCTAAAGTATCTGAATGGTAGACTTTTCTATTCCTTATTACTAAAATCCTATCAAAATAAGGTACAGTATCTTCTACCCCCAAAACACATGCTTTTAAAAAAAGTAGCTTTACTATTTTTGCAAAATAGAAATCCATTACAAGCAATTTAAATCATACAGGAAAGTACACTTGAAAAAAGTCAAAATCACCTCATATTTTGCTACCAAGAGTTAACTACATCTGTGAACCTAGAGACACATATAGATGTATCTATTAGTATTTTTTTCTAAAGATAAAAGTAACGTACGCTTATCGTTGAGAATTTGGAAAGTAAACACACGAAAAAACACAAAAAGTAAAATAGTAACTCATGTTTATCCCACTACCCAGAAATACACACTAGTTATATTATGATAAATATCCAAGTCTTAGGTATATATATATATGTGTATGTATGTGTATTTATATATAATAATAATGTGACATTATATGTTACATATAAATATATTAATAAAAATTGACAAATACATATAACATTTATTTTATAGTAATTTGCTTCCTCATTTTAAATTTGATATCATGAACATACCCCCACAACATTAAAAATTCTTCCCCTAAATGAGTTTTTATTGGTTTGCTTGTTTATTGCCTTTTCTTTTCACTAGAACATAAGCTCCTTAAGAGCAAAGACCTTGCTTGTCTTGTTTATGCAGTATCTAATACCTAGAACAGTGTTTGGAACATATAAGGTACTAAGAAATAATTTGTTGAATGATGAATGAGTGGAGTCAATGCCTATAGGCCTGAGATCCTTTTCTTTTCCAGTGACTTTGCCTATCTCTGCTCTGAATCCATTAGGTGTTTTATAATGTAACGCTCAGAAAGCATCCTTAGTTCTCTATTTTTTTTAGTTCTCTGTTTTTTTTTTTAGTTCCCTATTTTTAAAGTCAGTTTTATTGAGGTTAATTTACATAGAGTAAAATTCACCCTGCAGTAGAAAAAAAATGGAATGTTTCTTTAAAAATTATTTGTATATATATTTTATAAACTAATTCCAATTTTAAATGCATTGGAGTACCCTGTTTACTACAGAAATAGAGACAAATTAATGTATAATTTAATAAACTTTCTGATAAGGCAAATAATATCATCATGTTTCTGTTTAGTTACCATATAATGATTGCAAAACTAGAGGCAAAATGTTACTCAAGTGCCCAGTATTATCTTAAAAGTTCTCTAACCTTGGGTGAAAGTTGTTTTTTCTTTAAGCCTTTCTGAATTCCAGTTCCCTCAACATATAAAATGGAGATAATAGATAATAGGGGTACTTTTATGATTAAATGAAAGGGTGGATGTAAAATGCCTGGCTCATAATCTAAGTTGTCTGTACTTACTGTACTTCCTAATCTAGCTGTAGTACATCAGTCAGGGGCAAACACTTGCCTTTTTTATCTGTTTTTCTAATGGCTATAGTTGTCTCCAGTATAATTCTTGGCAGCATAACCTTCCTTTCTGTGTCCTGTACTTTTTAATTCAAAAGAAAATATCTTATTGTCTCAGCCATTCAGACTTAAGCTGGTGTCAAGAAAACAGAGTGTCTAAGTTCTGAATTTTCTGGCTTTCATACTTTAAAGACTGAACTGCATCATCCTCCTCTCTCATATTACCAGTAAAAATATGACTTTAAGAAAGTGGCTTTGTCTATGGCTGTGCTGCCCTGAACATGCCTGATCCCATCTGATCTTGGAAGCTAAGCAGGGTCGGGCCTGGTTAGTACTTGGATGGGAGACCACCTAGGAAGACCAGGAGCTGTAGGCATTAATTAATTAATTAATTGATTGATTAATTTAAAAAGTGGCTTTAACTTTTTAACTGAAATATTTATGAAATTAATATGTTCTAGAGCATTTAAAAAATGTGATCACCATGAATTAGTGTTTCCTAAATAGCATTTACTGGTGATCTCAGAAACCTTTTGAATTTTAAATAAATTATTCTATGTGGCAGCTCTAGGGAGAAGACAATGAAAAACTGTGTGACAAGTGAGAGCTCTGCATCAAAAGTCAGTGCTGATGTTGATAACAGGGCCGAAACTGGTACGTTTTCTTTCTCTAATCACAGATGATTAAAACATTAGTTGTTTCAGCTTTCATGGCCAATTTTGGGTAGGATGAAGACAAAATAGTTGAGAAATAACATAGATTTGAAGCAAGTACAAAATTTACTGACTGTGCTTTACCTCCTTTTTCTCACTGCCAGAAGGGCCCCATTTATTGAGCAGGCCTAAGCCAGAACCCAGCAAAGCACAAGCTGTACTCAGAGTTTAATTTCATTTATATCACTTTACATCATTAGTACATCCTGAAAATTGCGCTGCCAATCCCCAAGGATGCTTTAGCATTGCTAAGGTGATTGATTCATTAGCCAGAGACTCATGACTCATCTGCATCAATGCAGCCCACACCCAGGCCTTTCTGGGCTTCTCTACCTTGAGCTTTTGCAGCTGCAGAATCTCCTATGTTTGTGCTGTATTGCTGGGGAGTGTTGCCTGTAAGCATTGTTGGTAATCTAATATGATTAAAGTGGTTATGCCACATCAATGGTCATGCCACAGGCTAGGAGAAAGCTTTCCATTAGGCAATGGACCCTTAAGGATTAACCTGGCACTCATCGGGTGACCTTTTACTTGAGCTAACTTTCTTCTGTGTCAAGGCCTCTGTCCCTTTGAAGGATGTACTAAATTATATACAAACTCTAAAAATCAATCCTTTAAAATTTTAGCAAAAACTTAGATTGACTGCATAGTTTAGACATTAAGGGTTTTCAGTTTATAACATATAATATTTTATTTTCCTGACTTTTTATCCATGTGGTCATTTTCATAGTCTTTCATGATAAAATAGGCCACGGTGAGGTATGATTTTTATTTCTCTTTCTTGAAAATCTCAATGCACGTAGGTCATGGACCATGCATTGCTTTATTTCATTTTAAATAGCATCTTTTGTATTTTGAAATTTATTGCAATAATTTTAGAAAATAGTGAAAAGCATGAAGAATAACATTCTAATTACTCATAAGCCTGTCCCCTAAAGAGAATCTCAGTTAATTTGGTATATAGCCTTCCTGTCTTTGTTCTCAGTACAAGCATTTATATATCCATTTTCAGAAAGACAAAGATACATTGAAGTAAAATTTGCCTTTTTGTATGAGCGAAATTAAACTTCATTTATATTATATTATGTCATTAGTGCACACAAAGACTCACTCCATGAATTAAAATGTTTTAAAGTACACAATCTCTACTAAGAACAAACTGCTTTACTAGACACAGGGCCCATTTCTAAAGGTTCTTAGAAGCTCCAGCTGTTGCCTAGATTTTTTTTAATATAAAATTTATTTTGCTATCTTGAAACTTTAAAGAGCTTTACTTTCCACTGAAAATCATGTTTGCGCTAGATCCCTGGGGAGTGTGGCCTGTAAGCACTGTTAATAATTCAATATGACTAAAGTGGTTATGCCATGTTAATGGTCTTGCCGTAGGCTAGGAGAAAACTTTCTAGAGAACAGTTTTCACTAGCTCAGTTGTGCAAAACAGCGCTCTCTCACCAATTATTTAGAATAGGCAGGGACACTCCACTGTCTTGGATCTGCCTCTTAACCACATAATCTTTGTCTCTTTCAAAGGTTCCTCTCTCTTTCCTCGTACCCCTAAAAAAAAGCATACCTAGACTATGTCTTCAGACTGTCTTTTTTCTCTCTTCTTTGCCCTTATTGATCTCATCTCTTTCCATAGCTTGCTTTTATTTTCTCCCTATAGATGACTCTTAAATATACTGGTCTAGCTTTGACAACCCGTACCAGTCTCTCTGCACCAGTCCCCCATTTCTGTTGACCAACTAGTAATATACACCTGGAATCACCACTGGATAACTTTCCAGCCCCTCAAGCTAAACACAAACGAACGCTTTTCCTCCAGCCCTAAAATAGCTCCGAGTTTCATTGTTGTTACTTATTTTGGAGACTAGTGCTAGACAAGTCATTTCTGCTCTTAAAAATTTGTCTCAGCAGAATCTAGAGTACAAGATGTTTATTAGAGATCAACAGTGAAAGGAAAGAGGAAGGAAGGTTGAGCAGAGTAAGAGCTCTAGAGCAAGGACTGCTCATACCAGGCAAATGCCTGGGCCTCATTCAGTCACTGGATGTAGACTACCTGTGGAAAAGGCATGACATCAAGAGGTAGTTCTCTATAGCTGAAGCAGACTCTGAATTGCAAAACAGCTTTTGTTGCCCATATCTGGGCAACAAGTCCTTCTTTGGAGGGGATCTGGACAGTTCATCTCTGTTTCAACCTTACATGGATTGCAAGGTTGTTGGCCAAATGTATGAAACAAGGCCTTATCCAGGTATGATTACTGGTAGTTAAGTAGCCAACTATTAGTTATTTGTACCTGTATCAACATTTTAAAGCTATTTCTCTGCCATTACAAATATCAAACAATTTTCAGTGGTAAAAATATATTGAATTATGGTTCTATCACATTAGTTATGAGGGTGTAAAAACCTGACTAGACAACAATTTCATAATTACATTTGCTTTTAGAATTAAGTGCTGGATATCTTTTACAGAAAAAAATAAATTGTGGTATAAGACAAAAAAAATAATTATCTCAAAATGCAAACTGCTTCTTTTTCCTTATTTTTCCCAATTGTGGTAAATGACATACTTGGTCATAATGGCAGCAGAGCAATGCATCAGTTTTTCTTTGTTAGGTATGAGCCTGTATCTTGAATATGATGCCAGAAACATAACAACCAAAGGAAAAATAGATTAATTAGATTTCATAAAAATTAAAACTTTTGTACTTCAAAGGACATTATCAAAAAGACAATTCACAGAATGAAAGCATTGCAAATCATATATCTGACAAGAGCTCTTACAACTCAATAGCAAAAAGACAAACAACCCAATTAGAAAATGAGCAAAGAATTGAGTAGACATTTCTCCAAAAAATATATGCAGCTAGCCAACAAGCACGTGAAAGATGCTCAACATCACTAGCCCTTAGGAAAATGCAAATCAAAACCATAAGAAGATACTACTTCAATACCCACCAGGATGGCTAGAATCAAAAGGACATAATAAGTGATTGTGAAGATGTGGAGAAATTAGAACCCTCACATATTGCTGGTGAGAAAATAAAATAATATAGCTTCTTTGGAAAACAGTTTGGCAGTTTCTCAAAAAGTTAAACATAGAGTTACCATTTGGCCCAGCAATTCCACTCCTAGGTATATATTCAAGATAAATGAAAACACATCTACAAAAAGACTTGTACAATCATGAAAGCAACATTATAGCCGAAAAGTCCACCAACTGATGGATAAACAAAATATGACATATCCATATAAGTCATATTATTCAGCTTAAATATGCTACAATGTATATCTCGAAAATACAATGTTAAATGACAGAAACCAGACTCAAAAGGGCAAATATGATATTATTCCATTTGCATGAAATATCCAGAATAGGCAGAGAGTATATTAGGTCAGAGAGTATATTGACAGGGCCTGGTAGGGAGGAGAGAATTGAGAGTGACAGCTAATTGTGTTCTTTTGGGGTGATGAAATTAGATAGTGATGATGGTTGCACGACTTTATAAATATACTAAAAATCACTGAATTGTATACTGTAAAAAGGTGAATTATATGGCATGTGAATTATATCTCAATTAAAATAAAGATTCCCCCCTCCAAAGAACTTGTTAATTAATTGAGATTTGAGATGAGTGAGAGTCAAAGAACAAGTTTCTATTTTGAGGGACTAGGTGAGCAATAATGCCAAGATTAAGATGCAGGTTGGGGGTGGAGGTGAGGGCCACTAGAAGAAGTAGGCCTGGTAGTGAAGATAATGAGTTCAGTTTAGAAAATACTGACTTTTCAGTTGTCTATGAGGCACTGTTTGGGGGGCAGTTCAAGAAACCTAGGCCAGGACAGCAAAAGAGATCAGAATTAAGAAATTTAGACTTAAGGTCATCCAAATTTTATTGATAGCTGAAACCAAAGAGAAGTTATGCTAGCATTCAGCAAAGAGTTTAGACCTTGGGTAATTTGCTTGAAACAAGAAGTAGGTTGAAAGAAAAAGCTTGTGAATCTAGAAGAGAGCACCATGGCACTGATACAGTAGGAGGAAAACCAGGATGGAGCAGCTAGTGTCTGGGACACATGGGAGTGTAAGTGTTGTTCTGTAGAATAAGGGTAAGAGGAACCCTGAACCCAAAGTCACAGCTTAGTAACCATTCTCATTCTCTACTAAGAATAAGGTTAAAACCAGAAATTTCTGCTTCACCTTGTTTTCCCTATTACTACTACTATAAGAACCAGAGAACATAAACTTTGAGAGTTTGTGTTACTTTGAGAAAAGTAGTCTGTGAGTACAATGGTGGAAGAGCATCTTGTGACGAAATAATAGGACGTTTCAGTCTCAGAAAGCAGCTCGGATATTGGATACATTTTAGAGCCCCAGTGGACTTTTGGATTTTCAAAAGGCTGTCTTTATTCACTCTGTATTCTCAGTTGCCCTGGCTTCTAGGGGCTTTCTGTTGTCAGAGCCTGCAGATGAGAACTAACAGAAGAACACACTGTTTGACTAAGGTTCAAGTTTTTAAAACTATTTAATTCTTACGCAATCCTGCTAGATTAAAAACCTCCCTAAACAGAAAACTCTTATTTTCATCCAAGTTCCCCCAGAAAACCCCCAATCCCAGAATTCTACAATTAGTAAGTATTGATCAAGAATGTGCAAAAGTTTTTGTGCAAATGTTATATAATGTAATAGAAATCCTAACTAGCTCTTTTTGATAAAAGTTTCCAGGGTAGCCAGGATTAGAATGAAGTTTTCTTTTCTTTTTTCTTTTTTTCTTTTTTTTAAGTTGTTGCTCTAATCATAGGCAAAAAAAAAAAAATACTAGGATACCTAAGCATTTAGCATTCTTCTTTATAAAATAGGTCCTGATTAGTCTTTCTCTTTTTTAAATAAGGAAATCAAGGCAAAAGATGTTGGTTTTAAATGACGAGTCACCGTAGACTGCTGATGAGAGCCCTGGACATACATGCTGTCAGGAGTCTGTTCCCAGCTATCTTCCTTTGTTGATGGAGAGTGTTAAATTAGTCTCAAAGTTCATTATTTATTCACTTAGGAAATGTGCAAACTATTTGCCTTTTTCTTAATTTCTTTTGAGCACTTCATACTTTATGAAGCCATTTCATAACCATTATCTTGTTTTAACCTCACTTCAGCCCTAAGAGATAAGCAGCAGGTTAGGTGTTGTTATCATTGTTTTACAAACTAAGTGAGAGATTCAGAGAGGTTAAGCAATTTGCCCAAGTACACATGGATTCCAAGTGATGGCACCAGAACTAGCTCTCGATCCTGTGACTTTACTTCTAGTATCTTTCCATGAGACATGTTGCCTTTGACATCTGGTCAGTGCTTCATTGTGTGCTTTTTCTTTTAACACAGACTCAAACAAAGGACTTTTTATTCCCTTCCCCAACCGGGAAATAAAGGATTCCCTAATGGGCACTTCTGCAACCCAAGGCAACAGTATACCAGATCAGAAATTAGACACTTTCCCACTGGGGACACAGGTAATGTATTCACTTTCCTGCTAATCTGTTGACTAGTCAGTGATTAATATTAGTAATTCAGTGGACTTCCAATTATTTCTGACGGTCTAAGAGGACTTGTTTGATGAAGGCATTTTAGATCCTTTAAAAGAAAAAGGCAGGACAAAATGCAGAGGACCTTCTTCATTAATTTCAATCTCCCCCCACTAACCTGTCATCAAATGCAGTATATTTATACATATAGCTTTAGCACATTTTATGCTAGGTATTTTGGCCCTCAAACAGGAATGCAACTATTATAATTATGGGCTGGTTTTAAAGATTCTCCTCTCTACCCAATGTCACCATCTCCTGTTACTTTGCTTCTTACATTTTCTACCTTTGTCTTTTAATAACTGAATCTTACATCTTAGCGGTTGCTTTCCCAAAGCTACCTCTTCATTGGAACAAAATAAAAATAAAAGGAAAGGAAAAAAATAAAGAAGGCATAGAAGTTGTAGGCAGTAGGGAGGTAGAGATCATGCAAGATGGAATTTTTTAAAGAGGTTTTTAGTGAAAAAATTGGTGGGAGGGGGGATACAACCATTATGTGAGACATATTTGTATTAGTGAATATAATGCAGAACTGACTTCTTTATATTCAACTTCTTCTTTTCTATACATTGTTTTGATAAATTTTGAGCAATGAAATTGGTGAAAATAGCCAGAAAGAGAAAAAAAGAAGCAAAGACTCGGATTAATTCACAATTTGGGTAATCAACACTGTTATTAGTAAAACATTAGTAAGATTTTTTTCAGTTTGAGTATATAATACCTTCATCTTGTAAAAAGACAGATTAGCATTTAGTTGTGGGTTTTTTTTGTTTGTTTGTTTTAAGGATTCTACTTGGGTGGCATAGAAACTATCTCTTACCATTTTTAATATCTTAGTATTGATTTAAAGAAAATGGAAACAAAGGATACACCAATCCATAGTTAAAGAGCTCTTTTTAGATTAAAAAAAAATTCTTTGAAATTACTTCTTGAAGTGAAAGAAAAAAGGAAAATAAATAGCTTGCTGTGTATCCTTTTCATTTAAGAAACAGGAAGTGGGATTTCTTTCCCTGCATAACTACCAAAAAGACACTAAATATTTTAAGATGATTTTTGAAAAAGGAAACCCTAGATGGCTTCTCATTTTGTATCAATCCTTGCTTAATTGTGCCTTAGATTAATTTTCAGCCTATTAAAACTCCCAGTAGCTCCTGTGGTTGATACTCAGCTTTACCAGAAAGTAAAAAAATATGGGTGTTCTTCAAATGGGGGAAAAAAAAAAAAGGTAGAAAGGGTGGTGCCATATAACTTCTATGCTGAGTTAAAATATATACCGATATATGTTTTAGAAGCAGGGAAAATTCTAAAATATAGAAGGGAAAATATAGTATTTCACTGGTGTGTCCTTTATTAGCTAAGGATATTTTGTATTTTCAAGGATTCTCCTTACGTACTCCAAAGCAACTCTGGAAACTTTGCATTTTGGCTGTTTAAAAATAGGCTAAAACCTGGAGCTTTGCTTGCAGGTCTGTTTTTCTAGTTTGCAAAGATGGACTTGCTCACTAACAGGAAAGTGTTCTGGTGTAGTAAGCTCACCTTCTCCTAAACTTTCAAACTTTTTTTAGATGCAGGAAGTGGCAAGAAGGGAGATGCCAAGTGATAATCATCAGGAAGATGGTAAATATTTTGCTCACTGAGTATTTTTCACCACACTAATCAGAGAAATCTAGATATGATGGGATTTGAAAGAAGATGGAGATGTCTCAGCCCTGGGGCCCTATGTGGTCAACTAACTCTTTTCTGCTTTTGTGAGGGGTGTTCTGAACGCTTAGTGTTCTATGAGGCTTTTCTAGTTGGAGAGTGGATATTCTGACTTCCTTTGTTCTTGACTTTTTGTATTGGCTGACTATTCCTTGTTTCTTACCTTTCTTGCCTTCTTTTGGATTTATTATTGTTTTTATTCACCCATTTTTTCCCCTCTACTAGTTTGTAAGTTATACACTCTTTCTACACTTTTAGTATCATTTCCAAAACTACAATATGTGTCTTTAACTTATACAATTTTAAAATTAATCAATACCATAACTCTTCTCTTGGATAATTCAAACACCTTAAAGTACTTTATTCCCTTTAATTCCTTTTGATTTATGTTACTATTATAAACTTTAATTCTCTATACTTTTTTAAAACCCATAATGTATTATTTTTATAGAGTCAATGTTTATTTAAATTTATCCATGTATTTACCACTTCGCTTTTCGTTTTTTTTCACCCCAGATTTCTTTTCTGTGACTATTTTCTCTTCTAGCTTGTAGTATATATTTTAGAATTTCCTTTTGTTTAGGTCTACTGGTGATGAACTCTTTCAGTTTTTTTCTGAAAATGCCCCTATTTCACCATCATTATTAAAGGGTATTTTTGATGGGTATAAATTTCTAGATTGGCAGAATATTGAAGATATTCTACTATAGTCTATCTATTGTGGTTGGTTTTGAGAAGTCAGCTCCTGCAAGGATAATCTGTCTTTTTTTCTCTCTGGCTGCTTCTAAGAGTTTCTAGTCGGCTTTGGTTTTCCGTAGTTTTACTATGTTGTGTGTATTTCTTTTATTTATCTTGTTTGGTATTTATTACACTTGACTCTATGATTGTGTGTCATTAGTTCTGGAAAGTGTTTTAAATATTGTGTGTCCAATTTTTTCTCTCTTATCCTCTTGTGACCCTTGATTAAGTGAACATATGTCAGAGATTTTCACATTGTCCATTTTATTTCTTATTCTTTTATATTTTTCATCTTTTTTTTGTCTGATCTGCATTCTAGATAATGCCTTCAGACTCATCTTTAAGTTCACTAACATTCTATTCAGTTGTGTTTAATATGCTGTCTGCTGAATTCTTAATTTAGTTCTTTTTATTCTATAAATTTGATTTTTTTTTTTCAAATATGTTGGATCACTTTTTTATAAGTAAAAAATTTCCAGCCTGTTTTATATTTCTTTAGACATAGTAAGGATAGCTGTTGTTTAGTCACATCTGTTAATTCCAATATCTGAAGTTTTTGTGGGTATGTGTGTGTTGTCTATTTTTTCTCTACTCATTCTTGCTCATGTTGTTTTATTTTGTTTGTTTGTTTGTTTGTTTTGGCTATTGTATTTGAAAAACTATTTGTAGGAATGATTCAAAGTCATGCATAAAGATATATTTTCCAGGTCAGTTTTTCATTTGCTTCTACTAGGAGCCTGGGGCACTATTAGTCTGGGTTCACTTTAATCCAAACTCAAAATTTGAGGGTCCCTGGACCATCCAGATGATGCAAATTTGGATTACCAGTCAATATAAGAGCTGGTTTATTTCCAGTTTACCTTTACTCTGAAGGTTGTATGTTGCTCAGGGTTCCATCTTAATGTGGAGTGGGAGGAGTGGGAATGTGCAGTGATCTATCATACTCTTTACCGTGGATGGATCCTGGACTTGGACTTCTATACCTGTCACCCTAAGACTCCTTAGTGTAAAAATGACTTTAAGTGCTAGACTTACCTATGTGATTTCTGGCTGTTCCCTACAGTTTGGCCTAGAAATTCCTCACCAGCTCATTAGCCCTTTAATACTTTTAAGAACCTATATCACCCCACTTTGTTAATGTCTTCAACAGGAAGAATGGGCTGAATTATCTAGTTTTATTACTTGTTCTTAGATCCTTTTTGTTATGTAAAGATATGGTTCTATAACCTTTCCCTCCCTGTATAGGCTCATCCTGGGTAAAACATTGATATTCTTATAGGTCCTATATAAGACCTATAAAAATCTATATACTTGGTTCCACTTTTTTTTTAAGTTTATGTGGCTAACTCAGATATAGTATTTTTTTATTTTCTAAGGAAGCCCTTTAAGCATATACAGCTCTGAAAGCCCCAAAGAACACAAAGACTTCTCTTTTTGTCTGCTGCTCTACCTGCCCCACTCTGAGGCTTTTTGGAGATGACAGATCCAGCTATCTGAGAGAAATGCTTTATGGCTGGGTTAGGAATTTCACAGGTTTTGCCTTCCCTGCCATTTAATTGGCTTAGAATAGTGGTTCCCAATGTGTGAACCTAGAACCTCTGGGTGGAGTTTAGGGATGGGAGTGGGCTTAGTTTTACTGCAGGGAATCTATGAAATCATAGACCTACCAACTATGGACTATAGACTGAATACATAAGAAAACAAGTATTGTTATGTGTGGTGCACCAAATTTTTATATGAAAATAGTGTCTAGAAAACTCTGATGCTACAGTTTTAGGAGCAAATTTCTAGAGGATTAAGTTAGCATGAAATTTATCTCCGGAATATTACAGATTCTTCACCGTTTACACAATGTCCTACATACTTTTTGTTGTTCCATGTAGAAGTCCTTTCATCACTTAATGCTACTGTTTATCAAAATTGTAAGCCATCTCTTCCTGACAACTTTTTCTGGTAGACAGAGGTATGTCCAATGTACAGAGGTACCCTAACTGGGCCAAGAAGATTTCTCATTGTATTTTGTTCTTTTTTTTTTTACTCCCTCGGTGGCGGTTAGAATTCAGACACTACTCATCTCGCCAGTCCACAGTTCGATCCCCAGAGAAGATGGCTAGAGAAGGATACCGAATATCTTTTTTGGACAATAAGTCTTCAGGTTCCTCTCCAGAAAAGGACTTGATACCAAAACCTGATACTTATCAGCTTACCCATGATGCCTTATTAGGTAAACGCCTGGATGTGGGTGATTCTAGCCAGATTCATCCCTATCAGTTACCTTCAGATGTTGGTCTGGAAAACTACGATAGTCATCATTCTCAAACTCTATCCCTGCATGGAAGTCTTGGTAAAAGACCTCAGAGAAGCAAGAACTACCGAGAATATAGCATAAAGCCTTCAAATGACATGAAGGCTGCCACATCCCATTCCTGTGGAGACTTACTGACTTCTCTGTCAAACCCTGACTCCAGCACTGGAAGGCTTTTGAAGCTTAGTTCAGGTAATAGCTGCCTAGCAATTTATAGGTCTTTTCTATAGGCATGAAGATGGAAGGTATAACTGGAAACTTTGAATAAACACTTCTTAATTTCCATTAGCATTTCTTAAGTTATATTTCAGAGTTACCAGTGGTCCATGGAACCTCCAGAAATCTACAGGGTATGAGTCTAACATGACAAATATATTAGAGAAATGTGAGATATATTATAAAAATATACTGTAGACATGTGAGCTTCATATATGTTGTTTTAGTTAAATAGCATCCCAGGACATATTTCTAGTAGCATTTAGTCTTCTATTCTGAGTTACTTTTTCAGGAAAAGCTAGTTTCAGTGTAAGTGATGGAGACCACTCCAGTTATTTATTAACTTATTAAACAAAATTTATTGAATACCTACTATGTGCCAGATAATGTTCTAGCCCTGCAGATAAAGGAGCAAATAAAAATACAATTCCATGTATATTTTACCATAATAAAAAATCTCTACTTTCATAGAGCTTCTATGCTAAAGGGGTAAGACATATGATAAACAAGTTAACATATAAATATATGTCAGGTTATGATAAGTGCTGTGAAGAAAAATAAAAGAGTATAGAGTACAATAAGGAAGAAGTGATGTTTTAGACAGAATGGTCAGGGAAAGTGTCTCTGATGAGATATACAAGTAGAGACCTGAATGAATTAAAAGCGTAAACCATGTGAATAAGAGGGGAAAAACTTTCTAGACAGTAGAAATAGTAAGTGCAAAGTTTCTGAGCCTAGAACATGCTCAGCATGTTCAAGGAACAACAAGGAGGCCAGTGCAGCTGCAGCAGAGTGAGGGTGGTGAAGTGTGTAGATGAAGTCAGACTTTTATTCTGAGTGAGACCAAAAGCCATTGGGCAGTTTGAAGCAGAGGAGTAACATGATCTAACTTAAGAATTCCTGTGGCTTCTAAGTTGAGAATAGAAAATAGTAAGCAAGGGCAGAAATTTAGAAAACCATTTAAGAGGTTAGAATCCAGATAAGAGATGAAGATACCTTGGGCTAGAGAGATAGTGGTGGAGGTGGTGAGAAGTATTGATTATGAATATGTTCTGAAAATAACATCCCATGATCGGCTGATAGATTGAGGATGAAATGTTAGAGAAAGAAGGTCGTTCCAGGTTCTGAGTCTAAATATCTGGAAGAATGGAGTTATCATTTGGTAAGATGGAAAAAAGTGGGATGAATAGATTTTACAATAGATATCAAGAGTTTGGTCTTAGACATCTTAAGTTTGAGGCACCTATTAAAACTTCTCAGAGATGCCAATTTGACAATTAGACATAGTATTGAGTTCAGGGAATTAAAAGTGTGTGGATGGCATTAAAACTGAGACTGGATAAGATCTCACTTGGGGAGTAACTCTATATAGAAAAGGAATCTTACAACTAATCCTGAGCCCACCAACAATTAGAAATGCAGTGGATGCAGAGAAATCCACATGGAGAGCAAGAAAGAAGCAGCCAGTAAAGTAGAAGAAAAAACGCCAAGAGGGAATAATGTTCTGGAAGCCAAGTGAAGGATATGTTTGAAGAAAGAGGGAGTGGTCAATATAGTGTCAGGTGTTCTTAAATGAGAGAGAGTGAGCCTGCAACTGAGAAATGATTATGGTATTTGGCGGCGTGTTAGTGAGTGCCTTCAGGAGACTGGTTAACAAAAGCCTTATTGAGGTGAGTTCAAGAAAGAATTGGAAGAAAGGCAATAGAGTTACTGAATAAAAACAATCCCTTCCTTCAAGGACTTTTGCAGTGAAGAGGAGCAGAGAAATGGAATTGTAGTTGGAGGTGGGATGGGATCAAGGAAATCGTGATAAAAGTTATCCAGTAGAGGGTAAAATGATAATGCAAGAGAGAAAAGAGACAATTACAAGAAAAAAAAAATCCTTGAGTAGTCAAGAGAAGATGGAGTCCAGTCCACCAGGGGAAAGGTTGGCCTTAGATGAAGCACAGACAGCTCATCTATTATAACAAGAAGGAAGTCAGAGAATTTATGCATACAAAAACAGGTGAGTTGGTAGATTTAGTGATGGGATCACATAGATGTTTCCTTTGATTGCCTCTGCTTTTCCTAGGGAAATAAAAAGATCAGCACCTGAGAGTGAGGAAGGAGGAGAAGGTGTTGGAAGTTCGAGGAGAAGAGAGATGTGAAATAGTCATCCCAGAGAATTGAAGAGTAAATTGACTAAAAATGTATAGGATAGCTGTGCAGTACAAGGGCCCAGTTAAGATAGTGGTCATGAGTTTAAAGTGAAGATGGTGAGAAGAGATGCATATTGTTCTCCAGCCACTGCCTTGGTATAGGCAAGGAGTATGTGGACAGTTGGATTTAACCAGAGTTACGGTTTTGTCAGATGCGGGAAGAGAGAAAGGATCCAGAGAGCTGAGGGTGTGTACTGGAGAGAGGTGATTATGACCCTTGGACTCTAGGTGGGATAAAGATGAAAGTGAGACATGAGTTGAAGAGCAGGTTCATCTCTCAGCCTGTTTTCTTCACAGATCTGTATGCCACAACCCATTTCAACAGTGACCCTGCTCTGCTGGTCAATGTAGAGCAACAATTATCCACCAGCCTCGGGGATTTAACACCAGCACATGGTTCTTTCCCAAACAACTCCGCCTTGGGAGACACTCTACGGACTCTGCTGTTGCCTACTGGGACTTCAGAAAACAGAGAGAGTTTGACCAAGAGGTCATTAAGCCCATCGAGGAGAGGATTCAAACGGAAGGACAATATCCTTGCCACCCTGAATCCAAAGCATGGTTTCAGAGATGCTACAGGCAGTGAGGCAAGTGTTGGCTTGTTTGTGCTTGTGCAGGAAACACCTCAGATGCAAGACCAGAATGGTGCTGAGTTGCGGGTGGTGGTGGTTCTGACCAAGAGTGCTAGAAATTCAAAGAATTTTCAGAGGCCAGTGGTTAATGCTGCCAGTCCAAAGCCTGTGATTCTTCTGCCCTTGGGAAAGTCATTCCCCTTCTGCCACATTTCTTCATTTTTGTCACAGGGAGAATCTACTTCCAGAGCATAAACATGGTGGGGAAGTATTTTGATAATAAAAAGTGGTAGACAGTTTACCATAGAAAGAGATGCAGAAGTTGGCTGAAGAGTGATCTCTGTAGCTACCAATGTTTATCAGTTTACACATTTGCTTCGACCACAAGGGACAAACTTGCTTGAGACCTTTCTTCTAAAAGCATTGCTTTTCTGTCTAGAAATTAAAATTATTACAGTTTTTTTCTGAAGTACCAGCAAGCAGAGATGAGTTAGATTATCCAAGATATTTTTAGATGAGAGTGGTTCAGAGAATGAACAACAAATCAAGAACCATTCGCACATATGTACTATAATTCATTTTTTTAAAATTGTAGTATGGTAGTGTTATTATTCAGTTTGTACTCAGTAATTAAGTTTTGTCACTGCCTTTGCATACATCCCTCCGTGAAGAATGCGTTCTACTCTCTTTTCATTTGTTTGAACATTAATTTTTCTTCATGCCCCCCATTCATCATGAAGCCACCTCCTCTTTATTTAAAGGAATCACAGTTCTCAGGGACCTTTCTTTCCTTGGACCCATGATCTTTTGTCAAATGAATAATTTATTATTGAATCATTTACTGCCCTGTAAGGAAGCAGGAGATTTGGTTAAAAACAACTATTTCTAGTCACTAATTTTTCAGTTGTGGGAAATCTTTTTGCACATTAGCATGGGTTTACAAGGTTGATTTTTTAAAAAATTATTTTTGACACTTTAAATACTTTCTATTCAGTTTTCAAAACTTCAGAGGTGGTTATAATTTTTGTGCACCAAAGAGGGCAGTCTTGTAATACTTCTTGGCTTTTCGGTCCCTTTTTTCCATTTTCAGCTATGGATGCCTGTTTTTCCAGACAAGAGCACTGTGTGTTAATGTATTTAGTTAGGATGAAGGTACAGCATCACTTAGGATGTTTGGGGTGCTATATTCATAAGACATGTTCTAGGAAATTTTTTCACCTCTATTTCATATATATTATTAAAATAGCAATTAAAATCTCAATGCACTTTTCTGGACAATCTTAAAAACTCCCATTTCTTTTTCCCTTTTAGGGGAAAAATCTATAAAAGAGTCACTTGAATATAAATATGAAAGGAATACACTGTTTAGTTTCTAGAAAGGTATAAGTCAGAAAATTGCTAAAAAGAGCATTTAAAAAATTATTTTAAATAATCCCATGATACACAAAATCATGAATTTATGATTAGAAAATTTATTTTTAACAACTGATTTTAGAACCATAGGCAAATTATTAAAATTTATTTTAAAATGCCATAATTTGCTGAAAATTAATACTCATAAAAATTAACAAAATTATTCCAAAATTTATAAAAATTATCTCCAACTCTTACCACACTGTGATAATTGAAAGAAAATACATAAAAGCATATATGTTTCCAGGTTGCTCTATGATGTACACACAGAATTACCAATACATGAAAATCAATCACAATAAATATTCATTGTTGATAAATTCCTCTAAAGTGGCCTCGTGGTATAACCAGACTTTTTATGACTTTTCTGCCCAGTCACATTGTTAACTTCTTAAAGGATCTCATCTTTTACCTCTTCATATGTTCTTAGTCCCTTTACATACAGAACTTTCAACATATATGATCAATGCTTAGTAGATCTGTTGAATAAATGTTTGTCCCATTTGTAATGCCTTTCCCTATTAATCATAGGCCACATGTGTAACTCAAGTCATACATATCACTACCTTTGGTGGTCTCCTTCACAGCTGTTAGATATAACAGCATTAGTTAATTAATCATCTATAGCTTTTTATATTAAGAGAGCCAAAGATTGAGAAATAATTTGGCTGTTTTTTATATATATCAGCTTTCTTGAAGTCTATGAGACCCTACAGAAAAGATTGATAGATAGGCCTGCCCATTAAAATTCACAATTTCTTTTATTCATTCAGACATGAGTAAATAAATATATAAACAAATCTAAATAATTTTTAAAATTGTGAATTTTACTGGACAGATCTACCTATACACCTATATATATAAGATTCTTACTGAATAAAACATCTTTAGTACTGGGTCCAACAATAACATTTAACATTTAAAATGTTATAGGACACATTTAGTATATATTAATATGCATTAATATATATGGACATACTAAATATAAGCTTATTATGAGTTATAATTTTATGAAATTACTCCCTATTTTATATTATGATATATAATACTTTAAAAAGTGTTCTGCAGGTTTAATCTTTCCATATTAAATAGCATATTATATTGAGCCATAGATGTAAATATCAAAACATTTTTTGTTTTCTTCTAAAAATCTCTACAGAAAATTATGATATAAGATACTGTTACCTGTGAAATTATCCTTGAATATATTATTGTACTTGCATTGGACATAAATAATATTCTCTTTGAATCTAAACTGAAAGATGACATTATCTTTCTTTTTTTTTCCTCCCTTTTTTTAATGTTAACACTTTAAACATCTGGATTCTTACTTCCCTTATTGTGTAAGAATGACATGGTTGGTTTTTTTGTTTTTTTTCTTGAGCCTCTCTCTAG
>NW_011889175.1:1098077-1119074 GCF_000151845.1 Pteropus vampyrus
CCATCATGAAAGACTTTTTACAGCCCTTTAATAAATTCTAGTTAAAGGAAGATATTGGATTACCTTATTTGTCCTACAGAGCTGGTAATTATTGACTAGGCATTCTGTGCTTTAGCTTTTAAGATTGGCCTATGTGCCCAACCTGAATTTTTGGCAGGTCCTGCCCGAGATTTGCTTCTGACTTTGGTAGTCCCTGCTCCTCCTCCGGCATGGTGTCGCTCACATCCTGAAGACACATCAAAAGCCTTCCGCAGGAGGGAGATGGAATTGAAGGAGGCTGGGCAGGTGGTCCCTAATGACATGGTATGCCTCTCTTATTTTCCTTTCCTACCCTTCCTTTACTAGAAGAAGACGGAGAAGCAAGACTAGAACAGCTCCATGCCACAGAGATCATCATCACTACAAACACCTAGATGTTCCTGAACCAAAAAATACAGAAAAGTCAGTCTGGGTAAATCAGGGACACAAAACTTGCCAGGACAGGGACAACTTACAGGTTCTACAAGGATGACTCCTTAATCCTAGCCCTCATTCAAAAATGCTAAACAAACAAACAAACAAACAAACCCTACAGTGAAAATGTTTAAGATCATGTTCTTGAAGGTTGCATTTGATTCCGATGAGGGAATGATGATGTCTCTGGGATTGTCTTTCCTCCCTTCTGTTGGAGCAGAGAGCATTGAGTCAGGAGCCAGTCCTGGAGCATCAGGCTGTTGGTTTGGGAAGAGGCAGAAGGGACTCATATTCTTAAGGCTTTTTCCTCTTTTCTTAACATTAGAGGCTTTCAGACATCAAGTTTGTTTCTAGCAACTTCAGATAGATGACTCAGAATGCTGGCCACTTGGCAAAATGGCCACTAATTCAGCAAGAGTAGTGGATAACTCACAGGAAAGATAGCAACTCTATGTGATAAATTTGTTTGTTGTACTTGAACTATGTTTACCGATCCTTTAAAATTCTAGTGAGAAGGAGAGATGCTGACCTCCATTCAGTTTACCACTAAACAGAAGAATTATTCTTTTAGTCTTCTAAAAGCATGCCTCAGAATTTCAGATTCTTACTGTGTTTGTATTTTGTTTACTGATCTAAAGGAAAGTTTGAAGCAAAAACTGGTCAGAGTGCTGGAGGAAAACCTTATTTTATCAGAAAAAATCCAGCAGTTGGAGGAAGGTGCTGCCACCGAGATCGTGAGTGGTCACCAGTCCCATACTTTTGGTAAGTTCAGGAAAGCAACGTGTGATGTGTCCCAAGACAATTGTTTGTTTATAGATGACCTGTTTAATAAGCTTCATCATCTAGAGCTCACATGGTTTCCTAAATGGAAACAATCATCTTGCCTCAGAGAGTTGTGAGGCAGGTGGCTGGAGTTACCAGAAGAACCTCTTTGTCTGTGTAAAGCGAGTACAAATGTCATTATTATTTTTGAGAATGACACTTGTTTTTTTCTGATTATAGCAGAAGATCGTGTTCTTTAGGGAACGTTTGAAACACAAAAATATAACCCTGCTACCCAGCAATAACTACCATTAGTGTTTTTGGTATATTTTTGTTCACCATACTCCTGTACATATATTTTTAACTCGAAATTTTTGTCTTGATTTTTAAAAAATAATACATACAACAAAATGAACACATTTTAAGTTTTGACAAATATATATGCTCATTTAATTCCATTTCAATCAAAATACAGAATATTTCTGTTACTCTAGAAAGTTCCCTCACACCCTGTGCAGTCAGTTTTATTAACTCTACCCTAGGCAATCATCAATCTGATTTCTACATCCTAGTGTTATTAATTTACTAGTATAGGCATTTCCTATAATGTCACATGAATATATCATATTTATTCATCTAGTCTTCTATATAGTTGTTTTTAATGTTAGCTATTATAAAGCTGCCATTTGTGATATAAATAATTTTAAAGAATTTCTAAACATTCAAAAGACCTGAAATGAAAGCAAAGACCCTAGAGTGAAAATGCTTTTCTAAGATTGTCTTTCTTCCCTTCTGATGGAACTGAGAGTCCTAATATTTATACTACGATAAATAATATGGCTATTAATATCTACGTGCATAAATCTTTGTGTTTCAGACTATTTTCCTAGGAGACATTCCGAGAACTAGAATTAGTGGGTCAAAAGATGTGGACATTTTTGAAGCTTTTGGAACACATTGCTAAATCTCTCCCAAGAAAGGTTTTTCAATTAACACTCACGTTGGCAATGAATGCATTTGAATGACCTTTTCACTCTACCTTTGCATCCCTTGCTCCCCCAGGTTTTTTTAAAAAAATTTTTTGCCATAGTGATAAGTGAAAAATAATATCCCATTGAAGTTTTGATTTGTACTACTTTATTATTAGCGTAATTTAGACCAGTCTACCTTTGACTTTATAACTAACTCAGCACCCCTAAGCAAACATTATGGGCATTTTGATTTACATGAAAAAACTTGATTTGAAAGTCAATACTGAATTTACAGAGTTCGGTCTCATCACAATCTGATTTTACAAGCCTGAATAATCAAGGCATCTCCACTTACTTATTCTGAAAATAGATCATTGTTTGTTCACTAGACACCCACTTTCAATCAGCCGTGAGGCCCAGTACTGGATTTTGGCTCTGGTGATAAAACAGCTGTTTCAGCCCTGTTTTCCACATTCTAGAACCTTGCTACTGAAAATGTGATCCACAGATCAGCAACATTAGCATCACCGGGGAGCTTGTTAGACATGTAGAATATTGCGCCTCACCTCAGACCTACTGAATCAGAGACTGTTTTTTAAGAAGATCCCCAGGTGATCTGTAAGCATATTGGAGTTAAAGAAGTACTGCTCTAAAAGACTGATTTCCTTAGGACCAGAGTTCCCATGCTTTTACCACCTCATTATTGCAGGCAGTGGTAACATATTTGGAGAGCTAGGTATGAGAGTCCTGGTTACAAATTCAGTTTCTGCAAGCATTCATTGAGTTATTACTATGTACCTGACACAGTTCTAGATGTTTTCACATACTCCATAGGTAGCGAAGGACATACATTCATAAATTAAAATGGAGAACACAAAGAGATCTAATATTTGTTGACTTCCTATACTAAATGAGGACTGCTATCTCATTGAATCCTCATAAATAGTGCTAATGTGCTAGTGAATCTCAGAGAAATGAACATGTATGATATTAGGTAATAGAATTTTAATTCAGATCTGTTTATTGCTAAATTCCATATTCTTGCCAGCATATCTGAGGTTTCAAAAGAAGGGAATGGTGAATGGACTGTAGAGGTGGGTACAACAAGGGGCCCCCCAGTTCTTCAAGATGTCCACCTGACTACTTAAGCTCTGCTCAAAGACTAACTGCTTGGAATCGTGCTTACCCCTGGCTACTGTATTCTTTGTAGATGATCTTCTGCGTAAAAACCAACAGCTGAACATGAAAGTGGCTTGCCTGAACCAGGAGCTTGCCCAGCTGAAAAAGTTGGAGGAGACAGTGGCCCTTCTCCATGAAAGTCAGAGGTAGGAATGGGTTATCTAGCTGGCTTCTGGAAGCAGATGCTTGCTTCCCTTTGTCTCCTTTGTTTTACAGGCAAGTTAATATCTATATACTTTCCAAATTAATTCCATGTTGTGTGTAAACCACTTGTATCTAGGCCAGTTAACTCAGGGATCAAAGTACTGCTTTCCAGGACAAACCAGGAACTAAATGTCTTTGCTGGAATTGGTGGTCTGCACCACCTGAATAATAAATAGTTTCTCTCTGGGTCTAACAGGACCCTTTTTGAGTCAGCTAGTTTGTCTTGGTCACTATGTACCCCTAAAATCACTCATCTGGCTCTTTTGGAAAATGCCTGCCTGCTGTTGGTCACAGTAGATAACTTCAAGCACTCAGAGAGAACGATAGGGAAAGAATCCAATGTGCATGTTCTCCTCAGAGGAGCTCAATAGCTTCAGCTTCTTCAAAAAATAGTATCCTCGGGATGCAGAGTAGACAACGCAGAAAAGGCCTCAAGATTATTGGTACATTTAGAGAAGCACTGGATGTTTTGATTTACCAAACATCTATACTAAGACTTTCCATGAATTTTAAATATAAGACCCCCAATCCCCAAACCTTCAGCCCCAAACTTCACTTCCCGATTTTCCTTGGAATAACTTCATATTCAGAGGATTAGACCCAGATTCATTCTGGTTGGCTTTTTACTTTTTTTTCCATTATAATTATTTCGACTATATACAAAAGTAGAGCAGGTAGCATAATCATGATTCTCAAACTTGGGTGTGCATCAGAATCACCTGAAAGACTTGTTGAAACGCAGATTGCAGGGCCCCACCCCCAGAGTTTCAGAATCAGCAGGTCTGGGCTGGGAACTAAGAATTTGCATTTCTAATAGGTTTCCTGGTGATGCTGTTGCAGCTGGTCTGGGACCACACTTTGAGAACATAAGGGTATATCTCTTTAGTCATGTACAGTCAAATTGCTATTTTTTAAAGCAACTCGAAATAATTTTTCTATGTGTTGTTAAGCCATCAATTCAATATACAGGTTTAATTTGTTTCAATTTGCTTTTGATTCACAGGGAAATTTTATTATTTTAAGCTTATCTTGTTTTATAATTATGTAAAACATTTACATCGTCCCAAAGTCAAATCTACAAAATGAGATAAATTCAGACGATTCTAGCTTCCTTACCTGTCTCCTCTATCCTTTCCTTTCCTCCCACTAGCCTTCTATTATAAGTGTGAGTGTATATTTGTATTCCCCTTCTATTATATAAAAATAGGCATAATAGTACTTTAACATTTTATCTAAGCAATCAGTTCACAGTGGTGTGTAAAGTTAGTTATCATTCCTTTTTATAGCTGTGTAGGACTCCACTGTATTTATTTAATTAGTCCTCTATTGATGGACATTTAAGTTGACAGTATATTGCTGTTACAAATACTGCTGCAATGAATAGCATTGTGCATGCATCTTTTTTTTTTTCTTTCTTTTTTTCTGGCCAGCCTCTGATGACTTTTAACATTACAGGTAATCAGAGTCCAAGAATACAGCCATGACTAGCACCACTAGTTAACTGCAGAAGCAAGACAGATTAGAAGATGTAGAAGTTAAGATTTTGAGATAGAAATTGGAAGCCTGATCAGGTGCCAATCTCCCAGGGCTTCTACTTACCTCATCACAAAAATGCTTTGGAAAGAACAGAACGATCACTGTTATAAAATGAGAACTATGTTACAGCAATGGTCAGTCTGGAACATAATCAAATAGAACTGTAATGAAGAAAGAAACCATCAACCCGCTTTTAAAATAACTCATAAATCGTACAGTTCTTTCTGATTAAAGATGTTACTTCATTTTACATGTGTCTTTAGCAAACACTTCAGGTCTGAATTGCATTTACTTTGCTTTCATGATTTCATGACTGCCTTTTCCCCTGTGTCCCAGGTCCCTGGTGGTAACTAATGAGTATCTGCTGCAGCAGCTGAATAAAGAGCAAAAAGGTTATTCTGGGAAAGCACTCCTGCCTCCTGAGAAGAGTCATCATTTGGGGAGATCATCACCCTTCGGGAAAAACACGTTGTCTTCCTCCTCACCAGTGGCACATGACACGGGTCAGTATCTAATACAGAGTATCTCAAACTCTGTCCCAGAGACTAGTTTATGGAGCTAGCACTGAACACCTCTGCAGCTTCTCTCTCAGCCATGGGGGGCCCTCAATGCCATTGCCACCAGTATGGTGGTATTTACCCACAAGATTAAGAAAAAGTCTTATTCTGATTACATTGCATTGGTCCTTCTCTTTATTTGTTTAATCTCCTCCCATCAAGTCATTCTTTCCTTCTGCCCACAGGAATAATTGGCACTCAGTCCTAGCATCGTATCACATAGAGACATTTGGCTGAAAATATAGAAATGGAAAAAACACTAAACATTTTTCCCACGTGTCACTTGTAACTGTGTGGTAGGAGGTTAAAAAGGAACATCCATGGCCAGGTATATTCTGTGTTAGAAGAAACTTAAGAGAATCCATATTGATTGGTTCATCAATCATGTTTTGAGTTTCCTCCCACCCATAGTAAAAAGGTGACAAGGTCTGGTGTCTGCCCTAGAGATTTAATCAGGGAGGAAAGCAAAACCTTGTGTGGAATTCAGAGGTTGGCATTAGGACCAAACAAGTCTAAACAGAAGCCTAAAAATGTCTTGGAAAGAGAGAGAGAAGGGGGTCAGGGGGATTCCTGCTCTGGGGAATTGGAGAAGATGTCAGTGAGGATGTGTTCAAGTAGAAGCTTGCAGAATGAGCAGAAAGGGAGCAGATGGAGGAGAGGCTGAGCTTTCCTAGGCCAAGAGTACAGAGTAGAAGAGTCTGGAGCCCCCAGAGGAACTGTAGGGCAAGGAAGATGCAAGTCATGGTGCCATGAGAGTGTATAACCGGGGAACTGGTCCTTGCCTGTGAGGGGTGGTGTCAGGAACTGTCCCCTAAAGAAATGATCTTTCAAGTGAGATCTGAAGACTGAATAGAAGATTACCAGGCAAGCATAGGGCTGAGAGCAGAAGCAATGGAGAGAGCTACAGAGAGAAACAGCATCTGCAAAAGCCATGAAATGGGAAGAAACATGGTCTTTTCAGAGAACTGAGGGGCTGAGAGGAGGTAAGCAGGAGGTAGGTTGCGTGGTTCCTTGAGAATTTTAGATTGGGAAGGCAGAGGAATGGCAGATTTGTGTTTGAGACGCTTTCTCTGTAAGAATGGATTGACAGTTGTGTGGAGTGGGGAAGAACCAGTGAGGAGCTAGAGAGATGAGAGAAGGCTGCTGCAGTCCAGACCAGAGATGGAGCTTCTGGATGTTTGCTTTAAGCTTGGCACCCACTTTACACATGAGTACTCTGTGTTTCCGAGAGAGGCACAATCTTTCTTTTAATCCCGATAGATTGGGTATCTTAAAGTGAGAAAAGATAATGAAAGTGGCTCTAGGTATGTTTCTGCTTCAGGGTCACCCAGGTAGCTAATGCTGCCAGAGAGTGTATAGAGGGCGAAGGACTGCTGGCCTGATGCCATGTTGTACTTTTCTTCATCTTTAGGGGCATGTCAGAGAGAGAAGCAGGCGGAAAGATTTATTTGTTCCTTTGATCCAGGTGCTGTGCCAGGCAGGAGAGCTATTGAGATAATAATGAGACAAAGATCGCAACCAAGACCACACATTTCTAAGTTATAAATCAAATCCACAAACTGCTGGATTTTATGTGGGTTCCCCAAAGAAGCATTCACAGAGGAGCCATAAGTGTCTTTGAGCTATGTGGCTTTGAGGGAGCTAGAGTGAGCTCATGCTCTGTGGCAATGTCAATAGGAACAGCACCCCACCACTACCAACACTTTCCTAGGCCTGTCTTCCAGAGAGCCTAAGCTTTGCCCAGGTAGGGTAGCCTCGGCCAGTAACCTTGCAGCCCTGAACTGTCATACTTCAGGGTCCCAGCCCAGTATACGGGCAACCCTACTGGACAGACAGTACTGGGGCAGCGGGGTGGCGCAGAGGGTCGGGGAGAGATAACATACTTCTTTCTTTCTTCAACCCCAGCCCTCCCTTCCTTCCCCTATGAACATCTGTTAATGTCAACCCCAGAACCTTTTCAGGGTACTTCTGAGAAGGAACAAAGACTCTGACCCAGACTGAGTCACCTTTCACCCTATTTCCTATTGTCACCGAAAGTGGCTGGCCCTCTCCCAGGTCAGGCACCTCTCTAGAGTTGCTGGCCACTCCTAGGGAAGTTGACTGTGTTTCTGATTTTCTCTGTGTGGCCCTTGGACCAGAGGGCAGGGGTGGGGATTGGGAGTGCCAAGGGAAGGTTGCCAAAGAATCGTTTGCCCTGTGCAGCTAAGTGGGCTCAACATGGAAGAGGGAAGGCTCCTGAAGCAAACAGAAAACAAGTGGAGAGGGATTCCTCACTCGAGGCCTGGCACTATTGGGAGAAAGAAGGAAACAGGGCTGGGTCCTCAGGGAAGTTCTGTGCCTAAAAGGAGGGGCAGAGCCAACCAGCTATACATAGAAGATATTAATGGCTCCATCCCACAGATCTTAACCTCTCTTCCTTGCCCCACTGGCTTTGCTAGCAAGGGTACCCAAAGTTTTCCACAATGAGGAGGCTATGAGGGGTGGAACAGTGATGACTGAAGGGCTGAAATGCACTGTTTGGTCCATGGCTGCCTTGCACCGGATTCTGTTAGTAAACCCACTGGTCCTGGCTCTGGGCGGGCCTTGATTTCCCTCAGGCTCCATGACCACTTTCAAGAAGGGCTTTACTCCTACATGGTAGAGTTTTGGGGCTCAGCCATTTCTCTCTCTGGGTTCCTCTAAGCCTCACTGCCAGTCACAGTTGGGGCCCAGCCACAGCTCCCCTACACAATAGATATGCTCACCTGCAGCTTAATCACTGAACTGCTGGATCAATTTGCAATCCAGTTAAATTCTTTTCTCTAAGCGGATAATTTAGCAAGTGAAAGCCAGAAGGATTTGTGTTTCTCTCCTTCCTATTGTGCTCATTTAAGTAAGCTTTCAATTCAGACAAAATTCCCCAAGGCTAGAGGAATCATTCCTCTATTTGCTGGTGGGAGAGGTAGAACTTTCTGAAATTCTTCTCTGGGCAGAGCAAGGGGAAGTGGTTGGCCAAGTCTGGAGGAGGCCCCAGCTGTCAGCTGTTAGGCAAGGCTCTGCTGTGGCCAGGCGTTGATCCTCCCTCTAATTCCCGCCTTACCACCCCAGCATCCCTGTTCCTGAACCATACTATTCCTCTACACCCCCACTCCCAAGAAAACTTGGGCTCAAGGGACTCTGGGTCCACCTGGGGCAGGAACATCCCAGAAGAGCCTGTGGGATGAGGGAATAAGCAGTTGCACTACTATGCCTTGTTAACAGGCTTGGGAAAGAAGGTATTTGTGAGTGTGTGCCTCTAAGCCTTTTCTAGGTACCCTTGGGAGATGCCCTCTACTGGGAAGGGCCTCAGGCCAGTCCAGCCTTTTAGTCAGCAAGAAGGAAGAAGAGTTGGTCCGTAAGCCTTGTGCCTAGGGAATAGCTCTGGCCTAACACCCAGAGCCTATGAGAGAAAAGTTTAATCTGGAAATCCCAGGAGTCCTCAGGACCAGAGAGGCCCCTACCCTCCTTCCAACCTGTGATGTTAAACAGGAGTCAGTGATAAGAGGCTGGGGCACTCTTAGATGTCCTGCTTGCCTCCCAAAGGCTGACCATCCAGTCTCACTTTTGGAAATCATTTTAGGGCTCGATGTGTTAGAAAGAGCCTGGCCTGGGAGACAAGAGACATGGTCTGGCCTCTGTCTGCAGAAGTCCCACTTTCTGGGTCTGCTTCCTCAGCCGTAAAATTAGGGAGTTGGACTATGTACTCTCTAAGGTTCATTCTGGTCCTCCTTTCTTTGATATTCTGAGCTGGAGCCCAAAATGACTTGCCTTGGTAGCCCCCAGAAGTGGGAAACTATCAGCAGGCTGAGAGCCGAGGCCTGGCACTGGACTCCTGCCAACATTTGGCCCAGGCCAAATCTGCTGTCTCATCCCTCCTCCTGCTGTGAAAGCAGAGAGGCCCTAACTGTTGGAAGGCAAACTGTGCCATTAGGACCACCCAGGGTCAGGGCTGAGGCAAAAGGCTTTGGATTTCCCTAAGGAGCATCCTCAGGCAGCCTGGCTCTGTGCTGATGGAAGAGACTATTGTCTTTTTCTGGGCAGGGCTGCCAGTGGAAGGATCAGCAGTGACACACAAAGGGGTGATAACACCGAGGAGGTGTGAATGTCAGATACCTGACCAGGCCGTATTGATACAAAAGGTGGCTTTATTGAGGTCTAGGTAAGAATTAGGCTCTTGGCCAGAGCAGCAGCTTAAATATGAGACAAGCAGGCAGGGGTTAGCCATGCCTGGGGCTAGGTTGGGGCAATGAGGCTATAGGCACAGACTCTCCCAGAGGGACAAAAGTCATGGAGGAAAGAGGAAAGGAAAGGGGACACAGTGCATCTGGGTCAGAGGCCTGGTGAGCTGGCCCCATGGGGCTGGGCAGGAAGCTCTGGGTGGCAGGTCCAGCAGGGAGGGGACCGGACTCTCTTGCTCCACGTGCCCCTTAGGCCCAGGCCTGAGCCTCTGGCAGGGGCAGTCGCATTGGGGGGCCTCCCCAGGCCTCACTTCTTCACCTTGGCATCATAGGTGCCTGCATTCTTGTAGGCACTCACATAGCCACTGTCATCCAGGATGTCCTGCCGCCCAGCAATGCCCTTGCCCTTGCCGCTCTCGTCGAAGCGCTCCTTGTGGGAACCCGTGTACTTGCTGGTGTCAGTCAGCCGTTCCACAGCACCCCCTGTTTTTGCTTTCTGTTTGGACAGAGTTCCCCCAGGAGCACCTGGTTAGGGAGCCCAGCCCTTCCCACCCCCAGCTGAGATTCCCCACATCCCCTCAATGGCTACCTGAGATCATCAGGGCACTTACAGTGACGCCCACATTGGCTGGTTCCTTGCCTGCTACCAGCTGGCAAATGGCATCGAAGGCCTCCTCCTTGCTCTTCCCCTTGAATCGCTTGGTTGCCAGCTCTTCTAGGGCCTTCTTGAACTCCTCATAGTTGATGACCCGAGCAGACTTCCCCCTGTCAGGTATGTGGGCACCATGAGTTTTCCCCTTTCTTGATGTCCTCCCTGCTTCCAGCCCCCCAATTCCCCACCTTCTGGGAACATCAGAAGCAGGGACCCCTGGGGCTCACTTGACTTTGGAGAAGACGATGTCGACGTCGGTCCCTGTCACAGCCTTTCCGTCAGCCACCTTGCAGTCCTTACACAGCTTGGCCCAGTTCTTACCATTCATCTCTTGCCCACTGGCTTTAGGGTCACCATGGATGGCAAACTTGCGGAAGCTCTCCTCCAGCCCAGCCACGTCTGTGCTCGCTGCCATGCCACTCTGTAGGAATCCACCTTAGTCACCTCCCAGCCAAGCTGTCCCTCCCCTCCCCAAGGCACAGAACATCATGCCTTTACCTCAAAAACTTCAAGGTCTGAGTTGTGGGCATGTAGGCTACATACCCTCAGAGCTGGAGCTGGAGCTGCCTGGGAAGAGGGGCCAGCACTCAGTGTCTCCCTGGGCCCCCAAGCCCTGAGGAAGAGCCCCAAGATGAAAGGTCCTGTTGCCTAATGCCAGCCCTGGCTTGGAATGGAGTTCAGATGAAATCATGATGCTCATATCAGGATGGGAACAGAGTGGCACTGTCCAGAAAGGCTGTGAGGGCAGCAGCTGGGCCATGGCTTTGTCTGGCCCTGGCACAAGGCCTGCTTGGGTGGAAGTAAGGGTGGCAGAGCAGGCCTCTCTCCCTAGGAGGGAGTTCCATGCCAAGCTGATCAGGGCTGGGCTAAGCTGCTATTAGGTATTTAGTAAGGACAGTATCTTTGTCAGGGTCATGAGGACCCAGCAAGACCCAGCCCAGGCTGAGAAAGGAGCCAAAGCACGGGCAGGGGTGCATGCCCTAGGCAGGGGTGCAGCTGGCCCAGCTAGGACCTTGTTACTATTTGCTGTTAAACAAAAACATAAGGGGAGCAGGAGCCTGGGGCTGGCCTGGCCACAGTTTGTGAAGCCTGGAGACGGTTGCTAAGGGAGGGTGGTGCTTCTTGGAGAATGTTGCTAAGGGCAGGATGGTGTCAGGGCAGCTCAGGGAGAAGCTCCCAGTGCTGCTGGGCTGGGCTAGGCTGGGCTGGGCTGGGAAACCAGGGCCCTTGGGTGGGGCGCACCAGCACTCCCAGTGCCTGGGGCACAACTACGGCTTCCTGGCCCCTTGCCACCCATTGGGGCTGTTACCTCCCAGTCTGTGGCGTGTAAGAGGAGCAGGAGATTGGGGGGCTAGCCTAGGTGGGAGTTGTAGAGTTCCAATCCGAGCCTTCAGAGGCATTTTGGTGGGTGGGACTGTGGCCTTGGCCCTGTGATCCTCACACCTATGTCCTGCACCAAAGCACCCTTCCTTACTTAACACCTTCAGCCCTCCATTCAGGCCCCTTGGCCACACCCTGGGCACTACCACACCAGCCCACACTCCTGTAGCTTACAGACTCAGCACAGCCCTCCACACCCTCAGCCTTATTCCTCTTGACCGCACTCTTAACCTGGTACTCAGACCTCCCTGAGCACACCCACAGCCCCACACTGAAGTGGCCCCCACAGCCCCCCCTGCAGTCCCCTGACCACATCTGCAGCCCTGAGACTGAGGGCCTGGGCCATTCTCTCAGCATCCGCCCCCGACACATATACTAAGAGCCTTGTACTGAGACTCCCTCAGTAATACCCTCAGACCTGCACTGAAGGGCCCCCACGCCCCCACAGTAGTCCCCTGACCACACCTACAGCGCTGCACTGAAACCCCACCATGTAGCACAGCCTCAAACTGAGGCCTCCCTGACCACACCCTCAGCCCTGCACTGCAGCCACCTCCATCCATACACCTGCAGCCCTTACTGAGACCCCAACCAGAGCCTCACAACTCACCCCCTCTCCACACACCTTCATTCTTAAACACACCCTCGTAGCCCCCTTGTCCACATACAATTTTCTGGCCACATTCTCAGCCCTGCACTGAAGCCCACCAGTGTCCACACCTACAGACTTGCATTTCCAGACTCCTAGGTACTATGTTCTGATCACCCTGTGTTGAGACCTCCCTAAGCACATCCACCTCCTCCACGTTCTCGGATGGCCCCCAGTCTCCACTACAGCCTCCTGACTACACACTTGATTGTGTTTTCAGCAACCATCTTCTACCTCTGCCTTTTATATTAGAGCCTCCAGTGAACGCGGCCTGGGCCTCTGCCCAACTATCCCTCTCTCACTATCACTGACCAGTGACCACACTCATTCCTAAGCTGCAGTTTTGGGGACTGGGAGCATCCACAGCTCCTACATTGCAGCGACTCTGTGGGCCCACAATCTCAGTCCACTACCCTCTCCCTACACTGCTACCTCCCACCCTCGACCGGAGACCCAGCGCTTGGTTTATGGAGGAGGAGACTGGCTGTATCCTGCACCCAGTGCTCACTCCTGTATGTGGGAAGATGAATTCTTGGTAATCTAGGGGCCGATCAGGTAAAGCCAGGGCGCAGGCTGTAGTCCCAGGAGTCTGCAGGCCGTGGATGGGGCGGCCACGCCCGTGAACTAAGGCCACCCGCTTGCTCTCGCTGGGACAGCTGGAGTCATCAATCAGCCGGGCAAGGAGGTGGGGAGGGGGTAGAACACTTGGGTCCAGGGCAGGGGCCGCTCAGCCGGCGTCCTCAGCTCGGTACTACCCAGGGTTGGGACCCCCTCCAGGCCGCTCTCACCCCCACCCCCCTTCCTTATTGTGCAAGATACTATGTAGGGTGGGTGGTCGGCGCCCGGGTCTCCTACCGACTTCTACCTCGTGACTGCTCCTGCAGTGCTCGTTCGACGGACAGAAAGACGCAAGAATGGACCCACGGACGCGGGAGACCAGGCGGCTCCGCAGCTCTGCTCCCTGCCGGCTCTGGGGCAGGACTGCAGCCCCGGCGGCTCCACCGTATTATCCCCTGTTTCTCGGTCTCCATAGAGACAGCGAGTCCCACCCCCCCGGGTTGTCTCGGCGGGCGGGAGAGTGACCAAGGTCACGCTGGCTCCACCCACCAGACCCCGGCCTATCGGCGCTCTGCTCTCGGCGGAGGCGGAGTTGCGACGATAGCCTCTTTCTGCAGCGCCCGACGCAGCTTTGCGGCCGGGTAGACTATCCCTTTGTAGTTCTGGACGTTCTCGGATGGCCCCCAAACGGGGAAAAAAGACCCTCCTCCTGGGCTCCACCCAAAGTTCAAAGTAGGTCCCCGCCTCCAGGAGAGATCCAGCTTCCCAGAGCTGCGAAGGCAGTTTGAGACGGGGGAGGGGGATGTGGGGGGGGGATAGGAGGTTGGAGGAGGAGAGGACGGTGAAGGAGAGGGGAGGGGCAGAGGAGCCAGAAGATGCCTACCCTCAGTGACAGTGGAGAGTGGCGTCTAGAGCTGGCTCAAGACCACAGCTCTCCAAAGAACATGTGGTGTCCCCAGGTTACAACTCCGGATCACTGGGAACGGGAGGGGACAAGGAACAAATGAGGAGTGCCCAGCTCCAGCATCCTGGCACACCGATGGAGATCTCGCCGCCAGGAAAAAGCTCCCGGGTCTCTGCTCCCGCTGCTTCCAGAACCGAAAGTCTTCTTCCCCTTGTCTCCAAGTGCAAACTTATCCTCAAAAAAAAAAAAAATAACTTCCTCCAGGCAGTTTTCTAGGATCTTACCTAACCAGGAGCCTTGCTTGTACCTGAGCTCCTCAGGTCCTCGTTTACCTCCATATGACAATCCGGGTGGTCACCCACTGTAAGGGGGTCCACCCCATTCTCTGCCCCTAGACCAACTGTCAATGATCGGACTCCAGGAGGACCCATGCCGCTTGCCATTAAGAAAGTATGCAGTAAGTCCGCAAAAGCATAAAAAAGGTTTATTGGAGCATCATGGCCGGTGGGGCGGGTATTGCTGAGTCATGGGGGAGGGGGCCGATCCCGCAGCCCTAGGGTCTCCTAAAGTGCATTCCCACGGCGAGGGTTGGGTGTTGCATAGAGAGTCGGGCCGGCCGCTTCTCCTCGGCCCTTCGGCCTCTCGGCCCAGCTAAGCCAGACCGGCCTCCTGGCCGTCTTGCCCCCTGGGCTTGCCACTGCTCGGACTCACGAAAACTGCGGGCACACGCGCCTGCAGCGCCAGCCCGGACTCTCGGCACCTGTCCCCGGGGGCGGCCAGAGCGGCGCTACCCAGGCGCGTCTGAGCCACCGGAATCTCGTCCATGGACTCCGCCGACGCCGAGTGGTATGCGTCTGCAGGGCCAGCAGCGTGCACTGGGCTGGCACCTGTGGAATCCGACGACGAGCTGGAGCTGCAGCCCGGCACCCTGGGCTCTGAGGGGATGGAAGGGAAGGTGAGACCAGGGGCTGCGATTCGTTCGGGCCCCTTCCCTCGGAGCTCCCGGTGCAGGATCCCGTCAGGAAGGGCGCTCACCTGGCAGCCTGGGCAGCTGGGGCTCCAGATCCAAGGTCCCAGAGGTCTGCACCTTGTAAACACGCCGCTTCCTCTTTTTCTGCAGAGATAGCCGAGAACCTGAGTACTCCTTCCCCTGACCCCACATCGCCAGAAGAAGCAGAGGAGTGGGGCAGGCTTCTTTCCCATCCCCTTCCATCTGGGGTGGGGGCCCAGCACAATACCCCCCTACCTGGGGTCGGATTCCTGGGGGCAGAGCGATAGTCTCTGGGGATGAGGGCGGTGGAGGCTCCACTTGGCTGCCAGTAGCAAGAAAGCCAGAGGGACTGAGGGGGAAGTGGAAGGGTAAGTGCTGGATTCCACTGATCCCTGAAATCCCACCCAGTTGAAGGTCCTCAAATAAGCCTCCCTTCCTAGCAGACAATAGAAGGGTTACTGATCTGTTCAAAGCCAGATGGGGGTGGATTCAGACCTGGGCCTTGGCCTTGGCCTACCCCCTTTCTCCCACCTCAGATGGCCCTGCCATGACAATGGGAGATGCCCAGCTGCCACATGGCATTCACACTCACTTGGCATTCACTGAGGCAGGCCTGGCCTGGCCAGGGGCTTCTGGGCGCACATGGCTGAAGGTCTGCATGTAGAACTCCATCTCCTGGGGAAGGTGGGGGTCAGGAGGCTAGGCGGCCAGGTGTGGATCCAGGACCTTGAGTCCTGAGCACACCCAGTCCTGGATACAACATACCCTCAATGGCCTCTGTGGGAGGTCTGGGTACAGAGGTCTAGGGCTGTCCTCCTCCAGGCCTCTCAGCTGGGAAAACCCCCCTGCAGGATGAGGCTTAAAACACTCATTTCTGGGACTTACTCTATCTAGTCAAACTCTACCTCTTCCAGGAAGTCCCCAGCCTCATAGGTCCAATGTACCCAGTATAGAGCTGCTCTGGCCGAGGAGGGTGGTGTGGAAGAGGCCCTCAGAGCTGCCCCCTTCTGTTCCTGGCCCCTCCCAGGGCTCCAGTCTCTGAACTGATTTTTTTCCCTAGCTGGGCAGCTGTTCACACACAGCTGTGTGTGCACCGAGGCTGTGTACATGGCTTGAGGGTTCCTGCAGAGATGAATCCTCAGAGAACAAGCCACAACTGGGGACCAGGGCAATGCTCAGTCTCCCCCACCCCTACCCTGTAAAGGAAGGTAGTGGGTGGTGGAAAAAACATCACTGCAGCTCTACTGAGGAACCAGGCTTAGGCGTGAATTCTGTTTAGTCGCAGATCCCAACAGTGACCCCTGGGAGTCCCAGGCTCAACTCCTGAAAGTGGAAGGGGGCCTGGGGCCGGGATGTCACAGGAGTGGCCTAGGCCTGTGCCCCAGCACGCAGAATGGGCTCCAGCTACACCCACAACGACTGCAGGTGAGAAAAGAAAAACCTTGACAAAGCCAGCCCAGGAAGGCCTGCATGCTGAGGATGTGGGCAGGAGCTAGGACTCAGAGGCCCCACCCCCACCAGGCGGGGTGGGAGAGGGCACCCGGACAGCTGTCGCCTGCTCAGCAGCCGTTTCTATGGAGACCCAAGCGTCCTGACTAATGCAGAGAGGACAATGTAACAGCAAACGCCGTCTCTAAAACAAGCCTATGTTTGGGGGCAACGGCTCCAGAGTGGGGCCCCTCCCGCATTCCTGCTCAGGGTGGGGGTGGGGAGGCTGCCTGAGGCCCTGGCAGATCTAGGGGACAGAGCCCAGCCGGCCACAGGCTGACTGAGCAAATGCAAAGATTGAAGCTCCAGCAAGACCTGTGCCCAACCTCTGCCCAGGCTAGCCCTTTGGGGAGAAGCATGGGAGTGCCAGCCTGAGCAGAGAAGCCCTGGGAAACAGGAAGGGGTCAGAGGCCAGTCATAAGGACTGGGGCCTCAAAGCAGTCTTCTCCCCTACCTTTTTTCTTCCCTAGTGTGGACCTAGCACCTCTCCAGGGTCCAGCAGAGATGGACAAAGTCTATCTGGTGCCCCTGGGCTCTAGATGGGTGGGGCAGAGGAAGCTGACAGCAGTAGAGAATGGTCCCAGAAGCATGAGGGGCCAGGATGGGACAAGATACAGGTCCTAGCCCGCTGGGGAAATCTGAGGGTATCACCAGGGTATCCCCAATCAAACTCCCTCCCCACATCAGAGCTGTCCCTAGGATCCTTCCTCAGACACCTTCAACATCTGCACATTCCTGAATGGAACTGTGGCACCTCTCAGCCTCAGCTCTCTCTTCTGCACACCATTCTTCCCTTGGGGAGGCCTCCCTCCAGTCTTTTGCAGATGATATTAAATGTCCTTGCTGCTGGAACATCTGGCCCTAAAGCCTAGGCAGGCAGTGACTACAGGGCAGGGACCCAGAGCCCTTAAGTCTGGATATCCCATGGCCAGCCCTATCTCAATGGGCACCAGCTGTACAGCTTGAGAAAGTCTCCTGCCTACCTCTCTAAACCTCAGACTCCTCTGTGAAGTGGAGCCGGGGATGATATCCACTCCCTAGGGGCTGCCACTGTGCTTACGTGGGGTCAGTGCCCAGCACCAGGGCAGATATACAGTGGTGTGGCAAGGGGTCTTTACAAACAGCCAGCATTTCCCCAGGCCTGACAGCCTGGACCACCCCTGGCAATGAGAACAGGAGAGGCAGGGTCCCAAGCCCTCCCCCAACCCGCCCACTAGCCTGTGTTTGTGTCCTGTTACCACGGGGATCTGGGATCCAGGGTTCAGACTTCCCAACAAGGCCTGCCTGGGCCCCCTGCCTCCCCAGTCCCTGGGGGTTCTGAGGACTGGACCACCCCCACCCCCAGCTGCTGACCTCAGGAAGCCACAGAGCGTGGGAATGGGGATAGGCTGATCAGCAGCTGGGCTGGGCAGGCACTACTAGCCTGGATGGATCCTGCTTCGCAATGTAGAGACCTTAACTCTTCCCAGACCCAGCTTCTGTTTAACCTTTCTTGGCCTCAATATGCTCATCTGCAACATGGGTGTGGCAACATTACCTGCCTCGTGGGCTGTTTTAAGGATTAAATAGGATACTGGCTATAAGGGCTCAGGTTCATAGGTAGAGAAAACTGGTGACCCCGTCTCTGGTCCGTCCCTCCCTCTTTCCCGCAGCCCCAATCTGCCCACTCCAGGTTGCCATGTTTCACACCCTCCAGCACATGCTTGCAGCCTGGACCAGAGCATACATGGGGACTGGGAAATGCAGGGCCTCTTTGTGCTGTTCCCACACTTATGCAAGGTGGCATGTTCTCAGTACAGGCGCGGCCTCACCCCACTGTCCCCAGCACTCCCTACCCCAGCTGCTGATCTAGGCCTGCTTCCCTTTTCCCTGTCTCATCATTGGTAGCTCGCCGTACAGCCCACCACCCCTCCCACACCCAGGCCCCATCTCCCACCCCCTCAGCCCTCTGGGCCACTTCTATACCTGAATGGGCCGCATCTTGGGGGGACATGACTCAAGCTGCCTTTGGGCCCCCTTTGCCTCCTGTGGCGGACGATGCTGCACGATGTACTCATAGGTAGTGAGCTTGTGCCACACTGAGGATGGTGAGAGAGGGCTCAGTGTAGTAGAAAGGGGACCCTAGAGTTCAGAGGTGAGGGAGGGTACCCAGTCCCAGGCTGAAACCACTGTCCCCGAATACACTAAGCCCATGGGGTGAGACCAGGCCACCACAGAGAGCCAGCAATGGGAAGGGACATGACTTTAGAGCTCTAGAGCCCAAGTGGGTACCTCCCTGAAGCCTAGGGACCCCTATCTCCTGCAAGGCAGGTGTGTGTGTGTGTGTGGGGGGGACACTTACTGAGATAAATGTGGAAGCAGAGTAGGTGGCCGAGCAGGGCTGTGGAGAGCAGGCCCAGGAGGATGAGCAGGCCAGCCAGGGCTAGGATAGCAGGAGCCTGGGTCTCCACGGGGGCAGCAGGCAGGAACACAAACCACACATCTGTGTGATTCTTCAGGACTGCAAGACACAGGCAGACTGTACTCACTTGACTGGGCTGTGACCAGTGACCAGAACAGGCCCAGGGTTAGGGGGTAGGAGTAGGCCTGGCAGACTGACCTTCAAAGTGGTGGTTGGTGCGCAGCTGCATGGGGTTGACAAAGAACTCCACGAAGACATAAGTGGCCACCAGCACAAGGAGCAGGACACCCAGTAAGGCAGATGCCACACTGTGTAGAAAGAGCCTGGGCCCAGCCATGGGCAACTGTCAGCACCTGGGTGCTCAGGCTGGATAAAAGCCCAGACCTCAGAAGGACCCATGGTGGGGATGGAGAGCCAGGCTTCTCCAACAGCCCTAACTCCTCATAAAGCCAAAGGCTTAGGGCAAAAGTAAAGACTGGCACAGCTCCATCAGGTCCCCACCTTTCCCTGGTCCAGCTGGAGGAAGATCTCAAACCCACCCTCAGCTATCCCAGGGGGCAGACATCAAGAGCATCAACCTCAGAGCAGCACATTGGCGAATGCGCACCAGCGCCCAGCTTCTCCAAGCACCCCCCGGCCCCACCCCGCCCTCTGTGCAGCCGCAAGGTCCCGGCTCTCACACTCAGACCCATGCATCCCCAGCCCCCGTGCGCCCCAGGTCCGCTCTCACCGGTAGTTCCTTTCGCCCACACAGTTATTGAGCCACTTGCAGTGGTGGTCGAAGCCGCACACGCACTTGTTGCAGGCACTGCAGTGCTTGGAGCGAGCGCTCCTGCGGGAGAGGAGGGAGCACAGCGTATTCGGCCGCTTCGTCCTCCCCTTCGCCTCCGGGTCTGGCTGGAGCGGCGGGAGTCGGCAGAGGGACCCGGGCGCCGGGCCTGTAGCAGGTTACCCATCCGGCGCTTCCGTGGGACCGCGGAGCTCCGCAACGGGGAGCGTGCGCGCCCTCTGGTGGGAACGCGGGAAGGGGACTTGGAGGAGGCAGTGCTTCTGAAGAGCTGGGGACCCGGAGGCAGGAGAAGTAGGGGACATTACACTGTCCCATTCTGGGACTGCACACCGGTGACGGTGGTGTGAAACGGAATTGGGGCTTCCTTTCCAAGCAAGGATCCCTGAGCTGGACCAGGAGACAATGAAGGCATGGAGCCAAGGAGCAGGAGAGAGTGAGGCGTTGCTCTTCCTGACATCTCCATTTTGGGGGTACTTGTTTCCCTGTCAGTCTAAGGGAATTTTACTGGCATTCTTCCAGAAAACCTCCGTCTGTCTGAGCTCATCCAAAGAAAGAGAAGCAAGCTGACATCTAGGTGGACGTCGGGGAAGTTCACCACAGGTAAGGTGAGGCAGGAATGCAAGTGAGTCTCCCAGCCCCAGAGAGGGACCAGGGAAACCCAAAGGAGTGAGGGAGAGTGGGGTGGAGCCGCTCCCTCAGCAAAGGGCAGAGCCCTGGAATGGGCAGCAAAAGCCAGAGCACCCACTGAGGAACAGCAGCACGGACTGGTGCCTAGTGGTCTGATGCAGAAGTCCTCATGGCCTTTATGCCCCGGGCTCACTCTCTGTCCTGAAGGACAGACCCTTCCAGGCTGCCTGGGTCTTCAGATTAGAAGTGTGGAGCTGGCCTTGGACCACACCCCCATCCCCAACCCCCAACCTGAGCCTGGGAGACTGAAAGCTCCAGGAAGGTGGGAAGGGGTCTGGGGAGGCTGTCTGGACCAGCCAAGGGGGTTACCGCACATTCTCCCTCCTCTCGCTACCAGCAGTGTGACCTGAAGCAAGTCATTTGGCCTCTCTGCATCTGAGTCCTCATGGGTAAATGAGGGTAAGAGTATCAGCTCAGGGACAAGACACACTGCTGGTAAATCTTGCTCTGCCGCCCAATAGACATATGATCTCAGGCAGGCCTCTCAGCAAGAGAGTTTTGGGCTCTTCCTCTTCTGTGAATGAGAAAGATGCTGTCCACCTGCAAGGGTGTTCATAAGCACCCAGGCACACAGTAAGAACTCAGGTGTTAACTCCTCTCCCCAACCCTATCTGAGAAAGCTTGTGAAATGAGTGGGGG
>NW_011889175.1:1119124-1182174 GCF_000151845.1 Pteropus vampyrus
TTCTCCCTCCTCTCGCTACCAGCAGTGTGACCTGAAGCAAGTCATTTGGCCTCTCTGCATCTGAGTCCTCATGGGTAAATGAGGGTAAGAGTATCAGCTCAGGGACAAGACACACTGCTGGTAAATCTTGCTCTGCCGCCCAATAGACATATGATCTCAGGCAGGCCTCTCAGCAAGAGAGTTTTGGGCTCTTCCTCTTCTGTGAATGAGAAAGATGCTGTCCACCTGCAAGGGTGTTCATAAGCACCCAGGCACACAGTAAGAACTCAGGTGTTAACTCCTCTCCCCAACCCTATCTGAGAAAGCTTGTGAAATGAGTGGGGGTATGTGTGTGTGGCGGGGTGACTGGCAGAGTTAGAAATGTTTATTAGAAATGTTTTCGGCAGTCCAAATGTTTCCTATTTTAACTGCTGGAAATGCTAGTCCTCATCTTCTGTTTCCAATCACCTTCTCCTTCACCCAATTCTCTGTCACTCTATCAAGATTCTTGACTGTGTGAAACACAGGCATTATCAGGATGACTGTAAAGCCTTGGGCATGCTCCTCTCTGCCTTGAGCTCCCTCTGGCAGTTACCCAGGCACACTCATTGCCCACACACACTCTCTGACCACATGCACTTACACATCTACGTCACACAAATTGCAGTGCAGGTCTTCAATGACATGCGCATGTTGGCTGCGGTTGAAGATGGGCAAGGGCCCTGCATAGCTCTTGTCCCGTACGTTGGCATCTGCTGGATCGATGGAGACAGCAGTCAGGTGTACCACAAGGTGGCCAGCAAAGATGGCGCCCATGCACTGGCCCAGCAGGTTAAAGACTCACTCCATATTCTGCCGGCTGGGAGCCCCACCCCTGCTTCCTGTGATGAGAGAGCTGCTCTCCACCTCCGTGTGACTCCCTTGTACAGAGACTCTTAGCTTGTGCTACCTCCTACCTCCAAGACTCAGCATAGGAATGACCCAGATGGAAGAGGAGAGGGGACGTCTGGCAATAGAGCTAACAAGCCAGCATTGCTTGCTGCTGCCGAGGGGCCCTGGCCTCAGGCTCCAGGCCTGGCACAAGCCCTGGCTGGTCTGACCTCCAAATCTGATCTGGTTTCATATTCTAAATGCTGAAGCGAGACTGAAAGAGACCATCCTCTAAGGTCAAGGGACCCGAAATATAAGTTCTAAGCTTGTTTGTCTTGCTTTCACGGGAAGTCAACTGTGAGAGGGAAGCAGCCATCCTCTCTCAGTAGCCAGGCCAGCTGGAAAACCACTTGCAGACAGGGCTTTAGTACATCCACTGCTTCTCTGACCTGGAATCAAGGTACTTGGAGCCCTGGGGCTGAGCATCTAGGATGGCCTGATACATTTAGGGCCTGACCAGGGACAGCATGTCTAATTCCTAGAGCTGAAACAGGACCTATCTGCTCAGTGATTGGACCAAATTCTAGAAATGAATATGCTGAAAACTTGCTGCAAAGTAAAAATTCACCAGTAGATTCTACCTAGACAGCCATCCATCCTCCATCCATCCATCATCTTGCTAGCCAGGCAGATACCATTGCTCCATCATTCATTCTCCATCCATCAGCTATCCAATTTCCTTTTCTCCCTTCCTCCTCCTCCCAGCAGCCAAATTTCCCTACATGTCTACACAAGCCAGGCTCTACCCTAATGTACTGTGCTATAGCTGAAAAAGACAATCCTGTGGCCCATTAAAACCACTTTATGGTCCTGGCTATGGATCACCTCTTGCCTAGTTATTCCATAGTTTCTCAACTCTGCTCTTCCTGTTTGGGACCCCTTGAGTCTGCCCTTCATTTGGTCCCAAAGTGAGCTTCGAAGAGCTTAAAGTGAAAGGCTTGCCTTCTTAAACTCCTACACTGGCTCTCAATGGCTCTCAAGCTAGAATTTCTCTTTGGCTCAGTGCTGAGGCCCCTTGTGCTCTGGCTCCTCTCAAACCTCTCTGGTATCACCAACCACTACTTTTCACCATTCCCAGCCTCTCTTCAGACACACTGAATGTGGGCAAACATTTAGTTTCCTGCCTGCTCCAACACTTCTACTGCCCCCATACCCTGGTTCATTCATTCAACTGTTTTCTAAGATCTTTCTCTACGTCAGGCACTGAAGGATATGGCAGGAGTAAGATGGAATTGGTCCCTAGACTCAAGGAGCCTACAGTCTGGTGGCAAATACAGATGTTAATCAAATAATACAGGGGTCCCCAATCCCTGGGCTGCAGACCAGTACTGGTCCATGGCCTGTTTAGGAACCGGGCCGCACAGCAGGAGGTGAGTGGTGGGTGAATAAATGAAGCTTCGTCTATATTTGCAGCTGCTCCTCAGCACTAGCATCACTACCTCAGCTCCACCTCAGATCATCAGGCATTAAATTCTCATAGGAGCACCAGTCTCTGGTGCCAGAAAGGTTGGGGACCACTGAAATAATGGGTTGATTACAATGAAGAAAGTTCATGGAACTATGTGAGTTTGTGTGACCTCATCTAGTCTGAAGGGATCCAGAAAGCTTCCCTGAGGAAGTATCACCTCAGCTGAGACTTGGAGAGGAACAGATAACAGGGACCCAGCAGGTAACACAAAGAGGAAAGGAGATTTGGCTGGTTATTGGGAGCAAGCAGAGTCCCAGCCAGAAAGGTGGTTCTAGTTCAGCTCAGGGCTGCCATGCAAGAACGATGGCCCATGTCACCAAATTCTGGCTTTTCAAAAGGAACCAGAAATCTGGATTTTTATGTGAGGTCTCTCATTTTTTAAATGTGACAAAAAAATAAATAAAATTTTAAAACCCAGCAGCTGAAAGAACACTTGAAATCTGTCCATTTTGTTGTTAATTATCCCTCAATTAAAAAAAAAAAATCCATAGGCTAAACTGGCTCATGGGCTGTCAGTTCTTGACTTCTGATTTAGTTAGGTGTTGGGGTGGAGAGAGGAGCAAGGAGCTTCCTGGCAGACACCAGTGTTGTCCCAACAGAGAACACAGGAAACAATATAAGAAGAGGCTGGGGATAGGGCTGAGGCCAGAATGCGGAGAGCCTTGAGCATCTTGAACCTCATTCCTCCAGGCAGGAAGAAGCTATTAGATGGTGTTAAGCTGGGGGGCAACTTTATCAGATTTGCTTTTTGAAAGGGCACTCTGGCTGCAGGGACACAGACTGGTAGGAGTGAGCGCATATGTGGGGACAGGCTGGAAACTTGAAGACTGACTAGATAAAGCTGATAAAGCAAAGGGGTGGAGTCAAGAGCATCTGGAGAGGCCGCTGGGCACAGGAGAGAAGGGGAGCTGTGAGCAGCAGGTGTACGTCTGGGCCCCTGGTGCTGTTGGTCTAGATGGCCCATCTCCTGTACCCACAGTCTGCTGTATGAGCCCCGAGCCCTATACTTACCATGTGATGATCTCCAACCTACAAGGCTACCCTCCAGCTGGAGGCTGAGTACCCCCAGGGCACCCTGTCCTGTTTGTCTTTGCAACCCTCAGTCCCAGGCCAGTTTCAGGACAAGACAGGCACTGGGTACACACCATTACCCTACCTTGTTCCTCAGGGTCCTGAGGGAGCCTACAGAAGGAAGGGGACTTTGATGGAAGGGAAGAGAACCATCCAGGCCCAGAAAAGGGAGTGTCAGACAGGGTGGCTCTGTGAGCCTTCATATTGCCTAAAGCAATGAATGTGGAGAGGAAAAAAACCCTCCAAATGCCCCACTGCCTCAGTGTTGGCCTGCCTGAGCAGCTCTCCGGCTTCACTGGTAACAGTGACCTCAGGAAGTCACTTAATCTCTCTGAGCCTCAATTTCTTCCTTAGTAAAGTGGGGAGAATACCTTCCTTATAGATTATTATGAGCATCAAATGAGATAATCCAAGTACAAGGGTTGGCACAGTGCCTGGCTCATAAAAATGCTCAATAAAAGCTAGTTACTCTTGTTTACTGTTATCTGCTCTGATTCTACTCACTCCAAACCACACAGTTATTAACCTGGCTTCCCAGGTACCCTGATGGTAGAAACTCAGGTAATCCTGAGTGAGGGGTGTGCCCATTCCAGATCATGAGAGGAATATTCCATGAAACATTCTAGTTAGTAGCCCTGACTGAAGCCTGTTGGTCACCTCAAGGAAAGCCCAGTTTTCCACTTACAGGGCTGATGACTAGGCTCTGGCCCATAGTGAACCAGGAAGATCCCCCAGTGACACAGTTGGTGTCCAAAGATGGCAACCTTCTCTAGAGCCCTTCTCCACATACCTGCCCTTGTCACTCACCATCCCAGGGCTCTGTGGTTTCTCAAGAGAGCATGTTCATACCTATGGCTCATGCGTTCTGGTGCTCACACACATATCCTTGCATGCTCCGTGGCCCCATTTTGAGAAGCAGGCAGGACTATTCCTGTCAGACAGAGGAGGAGGCCGACACCCAGAGAGCTGGCAGAAGCTGTTCAACCTTGTACAGCTCTGAAAGGGCTGAGCTGAGACCAAGCTCCACTGCTAAGTCTATGTCTGAGGCATTCAAGTTCATCCCTGCTAACCTCCGTTAGCTCACCTAGCTCTCCTCCACAAGGAAGCATCTCCATGAAGCACACACACCAGGGCGTACTTGCACGGGCACCCTCTGGATAGGGGCATGTGGCCGCCTGCTACACTCCAATTTCCAGCCTTGAAGCCACATCCTCTACTCCTGAGTGTTGTGGCCAGGGCTGAGGCAGTCACAATACTAGGTTCATCAAAGTTCACATCTGTCACGGTTCCCAAGAGCCTCCAGGACATCTTTAACTCTCCTCTTGTCAATTCAACCTCACCCTAAAAGGGCCTGATTTACATAATCAATGAGTTTCTAAACAATCCTGGGTACAGCATAATAATCTGTCCATTAATAAAACCACATTTTAAACGTACCAGGAAACTTACTATGTAAAAGAATTCTACCATGACTCTTTTTGAAAAGTGAAAAAAAATTCTTTCGTAATTGAAATAATTATTCTCTAATTTATCTCAAGCTCTGGACACAATTAGCTTAAAGAGAGCTTTCAGGCTCTCTTCTATAATCATTCTTGCTGTACCTCAGTTGATGAGGTTCCCATTTGTGTGGGGCTTTAAATGATCTAAGGTCCTTTAGGCCTGTCAACCCACACTATAAGGTAGAGGGTCAGATAGGGGTTAAGGCCAGGCAGGTAAGTAGCTGAACCCCGTGGGGAAGAGACAGAGCCTTCCTGTGCTGAGGCTCTGGAGCCCAGTTTCAGGCCCCCACCATGTCTTCCATCTACTGCCCCCATAATTCCATGTACCAGCCCCGTACTTCCCCAAGGATACAGCATAGCCAGCGGGCACCCAGTGGTGAGGCAGGAGGGGAACAAGGACCCCAAAGCCGATCACAGCGAAGAAGAGGTACAGCAGCCAGGCCACAATCTGGAGCGGGTGAGGGGGCCAGCTCCACCCATTCCGGCGGGACCGCTGGCCTTGCAGCTCCGGGGAAGGTCCACTAGCCTGTGCAGGTGCTGTCCACACATTCTCCTCAGGGGCTGTCTTGTTGGAGGGTTTGTTGCAGATATTCATCTCCATAGGGAGAAAAGTAGAGAAAGCTTTAGCCTGAGGAAGCCCAGGCTGGAACCCCGAGCCCATGCTTGCAGCTAGGTTTCAGCAAGGGAGAGAAAGCAGCCTGGGACATGAAGCCACCTCCTGGCTACTGTGCAGGAAAATCCAAGGCCGTAGCATGATGGAGTTGGGCAGTGGAGGAGGGTGGTAGTAGAGTGCTGGTCTCAAAGCCCCAGAGCCAGCTCTGGCCCTGGCGCAGGCCAGTACAAGGTAGGAAGGTCCAGGGTTTATTCAGGACACAGAGCGGCTGCCTGTTACTCAAAGTGTTCTGTCTCCACAACCATCACAGTTAAACCCAATAAGACATGTTCTCATCTGGTAACAATATCAGGCTGGGGCCAGAGCGATGAGAACACATGCTGATTCTGTTAGGATTAGTCACTCCTGTCCTGCAGCCACAACACAAGTGTCAGAGAGGGCCCCTTACCACATGCTAAGGGAAACAGGGAGTCGGGTTGCCCAGAAGGGGGATCTGGCCTCTGCCCGTCAGTAAGCTTGCAATACCTTCAGGACTGGGGGCACCCTGAACAGTATCTCCTGTGCCTCAGAAGGGCTGCCTGAGGCTTCTTGGCTGGGGAGGAGCCAGCATATGGGGAGAGGGGACGATTCCTCCTTGGTTCCCTCTAGCAGCAGAAATGACCACGTTTCTCTAAGTAAAATCTGGGTCTGGTGGACTGATGCCCTCTGACTGACTCAAGGGCGCTCAGGGAAGGCCAGGCCTTGGCCAGAGTTGACCACCAGGTGGCAGCACTCCCTCACCCCGCAGTCCTTAGGCCCAAGAGTTGGTCTGGTAGCCAAAGCTACATGCAGGGCGGTGGGTGGTGAGGGAGCCTGTCATTACAGAAGGAAGAGCCCTACCCCCAGTATCTTCTGGGCCTGAGATGGGACTAGAGCCCAGGCAGGCAACACCATACTTAGGGAGACAGGCCAACTTGGAGCTCCTGGTGGGAAGGCCAGGAGCTAGGGACAAAACCCTGGCAAGTGGACTCTCCTTTCAAGAACTCAGGCCCATGGGCCGGGGGGTCTGATTAAGCCAAAAGGTCTTAGCAAACCCACCTTGGCACATCTGCCTGGAACACCTTCATCACTTCTCGGCCCCTAAAAATGTGACTTGACCTTCAGAGCCTACTGCAAGCAACTCCTCATCCAGGGGTACCCCCAGCAGAGCTGGGCCCTCACGATCAGTCTTAACTAGGCAAGTCACTTTGCCATTTGGAACACTCTGCCATCCTTGTGTCTGCCCCCTGTTATGCCAACTTCCCCTAAGGGCAGCAAATGTGCTGTGATTCATTCACTTCTATTTCCCACATCTGCTCCCCCAAGCACCCAAAACATACCTTGTACATAGTAGGTGCTCAGTAAATGTTTGCTGACTTGAAAACATCTGAAATAAAAGAAAATGTGGGCATGGTAAATGATGTGGAACCCTGGTCCACCCGAAGCTACCTGGCCCACTCTGCCCTGCCTTCAATCTGCACAGGCACCCTGTATCCAGCCCTCCCCCGCCCCAGCTCCCCCTGCCCACTGGCTAGTACCCCAAGTGCTGGACATTTGCACTTAGCCACTCTGCCTTCCGCTAAGCCAAGCCTAGCATATCTGAAGTCACCTCTGAGTAGCCTCATCTCAAAGCTAAATGAAGTGACCTTAGTTTTCTCCCAGGGACTCAACTGGAACCCTTTGGTCATTTGCTTGTCTTCAATAAGAAGCAGTGAACAGTGAAAAAAGAGCCCTAGCTTTGGCAGAAACAGATCTAGGTTCAAGTCCTGGCTCTGCACTTACTAGCTGAGCTGCCTGAGTTTCTTCATCTGAAAAACGAGGTAGGGGTGTCTACCCAGGGCTGTGTATAGATCAGCGATGCTGTAGGTAAAGTCTTGACACATAAATGCTCCCTAAATAGTAGACGTCATAATTATCCTTAAAACAGCCCTCTGGGTTGTCCTCATCTCTCCAGACTGTGGCTACTGCACCTGATATTCTATGAGGTTTATGTCCAAAGTGACGGGGATGGTCGAAGTTGCTGTCTTATGTCAGTGGTCCCAAGGAACACATTGTCATAAAGGCTGAGCCACTGGAACACAATTCTAACCTTCTCGCCTTCAATCAAAGGTGGCAAAGATGATCAGAAAGCTAGCATCATTTTATATGGAATGTCCCCAGAGGTAGTAAATCTTTATCCATGATTTTTAGAAACAGTCAAAAATTATCAGGTCAAGCCCTGTGAATACAGTTGAGCTGGGTAGTTCTTCTTTGCGGGGGGCAGGGGGCGAAGGGGGCGCGGGGGGGAGGTCAAATCCCTGTGGTCTGCACACATCGCTTCTCCAGTGACATCATCATCAGGACAACGACTCTGAAGGCTGAAGGGAACCCATGAATTGGGATCCCTGAGTTCTGGCTTTCTGTTTGCCATCCTCACACCTTAACAGAGCTACACCTTGAGGGAGTTTCTAAAGAAGCAGAGGTACCTGTTATGTACCTGCTGCCTGGAGGGGGCTAGCAGTGGCCGCAAGCACCCCCAGTGCTGCTGCAGCCCAGATACCTGAGGTGAGAGGGGTCACCATAGGCCTATACAAATAGCCTTGGGGGGCACTGACTCTAAACCAGGGTACCTTTGGTCCAGAGAGGTACCACTGTATGAGACCGTGGATGAGGGGACAGTGCTGTTAGTTAGGTCTAACTCCCCTGCAGCAGTGGTAGCATTCTAGAGTTAGATACCCGAGCTGGTCAGGAGGCATGTCACCTGTCCCAAAGCCTGGGCCAGCCAACTCTTAACTGATGACATTTTCCCTTGCAGAGAAAACCTAAGATGAGAGAATCTAAGATAGGGCCTTAAGCACAGATGGGACTAAGCATTGTCACCAAACCCAGGGACTTTTCTGGCCATCTCTCCTTCTCAGCGCTTCTCTAGAATAGATTGAAAGATGCATGGCTCTGCCCCTGGACACCGTGGCCAGCTTATGCACTCACACCTTGGCCCAGTCAGCACTTATTGGGACCCAGCCCCTCGTGTGCACTGAGGATGGAAAGACAAATGAGACCGAGCTACTGACCTTAGGAGCTTGCTTTCTAGGGACCCAGACAGACTTAGACAGATATCAGGACAGTGCGTGAATGCGTATTTGGGCAGCCTTGAAAGGGCTAACCACTCAGAACACAGGGTAGATGAGCTTGGAGGGTGGGGTGGGCAGAGTACAGAAGGAGAGAGAGAGGAGCCCTGGGGAGCTGCAGAGTTAGATGACAGGGGACCTAGGAGGCCAGGTGGGGAAGTTTGGGCAATGCTGAAAGAGCCACAGTGAGTCACAGGAAGTTTAAAGCAGGAAAGTGACAGGAACTGATTGGGGTTTTGGAAAGCTTTCCAGTCACAGAGAGGAGGAGGATATGAGAAAGGGCTTGGGGGGAGGTGACACCATAGCAACAGACCTATACTTTGGGAGGAGTTGGTAGGGAAGTGGAGGTCAAGCCTACAAGTTCCCCGCTGCCTACCCAATGTCCCCCGCCGCATCTTTGGTGGGCTGAGAGCTATGTGGGCCTTGATAAAAGATTCTTCATGTACCTTCTGCTGCCACAGAACAACCCACAGAGATAAGCTTGTGGAGACAAACACAAGAGGGAAGAGGCCCCCTGGAGTGTTAGAATCAAAGGTAACTGCTACCTTGGTAAGCCACAGACCCATCTGGCTTCTGAGGCAGGTTGGAAGGACTGTGTATGCCCCTCCTTTGTCCCAACAAGGTGAAAGTGTTCATGTTACTATTTACTTGCTAAATGCCTAAAATAGCATTTTCAAAATAAGGTTAAGCTACCTTGATTTATAAGCCTAATTTAAATGAGGGAAATCTTACATTTCAAGTTATCAGTATGAACTCTAGAATAGTTGCATGACTGATCCACTTCCCTCTTGCTCATCTCTGCTCCCACCAAAAAAAAAAAAATTTCGGAATGTGGTTCTGCGATTCATGCATGGTTGTCAAAAGAACCAGAACGAGGTAAAAAGTACCAGCCCTAGAGAGGCTGTGGGCATTCCTGGATTCCTGTTGATTCGGGAAAGAATCAACTCAGTTATTAAAGAAGGTTTGTAGAGAGAGACACAGAACTGGGAGGGTAGAGTGATAAGGTCAGAGGAGAGGTAATGGGGCTCCATCAGGGATTGGAGGGCCCGGGGACCTGAGCCACCAACAAGGAGAGACAGGTTGGAGCCAAGGACGAGGGTTGACCCAGAGATAAGAGCCTGATTCCAGTTCCTGCACTGTCTCTCACAGATTGAGGAACCCAGCTGGGGTGGGGGAGCAAATTTCATACAGCCACCTCTTTGGGTCTCTCCTTTACTCATCTTTCAAAAAAATTAGCTGGAAGGCAATTTGGCAATGTCTACCAAACTTTAAAACACATATACCCTTAGGGCCACATTCCATTTCTAGATATTTATCTTATACATATACTCACAAAGTATAACAGAGATACATTGAAGTCTTGTTCGTAATAATAAAGGACAAAAAGCAATATAAACAGACTATGGCACATCCACACAATGGAATGCTATACAACATCAAAAACAACATAAAAAACAATGCTATACAACATAAAAAAAAAAATGACCATTAGGTAGAAAAGCAAGATGTGCAATTGCTGTAGAAAGCGCTACCAAGTGAGTAAAGACAAAGGCAGATGAACAAACACCTATATACACAGATTCTCTCTAGAAGGAAATGCAAGGAAGCAAACAGGGCAGCCTTAGGGAAGATCTAGTGGCTGAGGGTAAGACAGAGATTTGCTTTTACTGTATATTCCTTGGTGTTGTTTGAATTTTTTTTTTTTTTTTACCATGTGCATGTACTGCTTTTGAAAAAAAATTTATGTCAAATAATAAGTAATTGAGTGGTGTCATTTCTTGCCCTCCTGGCGCCGTTGGGCTGCCATGTGGACAAAATGTGCTCATGTGATCCAGAACCCTGTACCACACCAGACAAACAAGGAACTCCTGCCTAACAACCGTGCAACAAGAGTGCTCGGTTTTAGCTCAGTGCTTCCTCACTCTCGAACACAATTTTGACTCGTTCAGCTGCAAAGCTGTGAAGAGCCGCAGAGCTCCCTACAAGCTGCTGGGGGTCTTGTCCAAGCCAAAATCAGACAACCAGACAGCAAAACAGAGGTGTTGCTAGGCAGGACCTTGTTCCAGTCCTTGGCAAAGGGCCAGTTCAGTTCCTCATGACTCCCAAACCCAAAGGGAAGGTGCACGCCACAGGGAGGTTTTGCTCCCAAACATCTTTTCTTTTGGCTAGAGGATTTAAGTGATTTTCTATGGATATTTCTAAATAAGTTATCTGCTTTGTCCCAGGATCTGCTTTTAAAATAACTTTCACCAAGATTTAACAGATGCTCAATGTAACCACTGAAAGGAAGGCTGGAAAGAAATGTTACATGGTGCATACTGCTTTACAGTACAAAAAGTCATTTTAAAAAAGAACTCTTAGGGGGCAAGTACTTTATTAAAATTCTTCACAGGTGCCAGAGAAGTCTCTGGCCTTAAAATTCCGGGAAGTGGCTATAGTTTGACTAGAAGATACACATCACAATTCCCAGAAAACCAACTGGAATTTCAAGCAGTTCCCCTAGACCTCCCCAGCCACTGGTTTCAGGTGCGGCTGAGCTCCTCACATAAACAGCATGCAGAGGTCTCATGCTCAGGCAAGAAAAGCTTGTAATCTCAGTCATTCCTGAGTTGATGTGGTCTGCAAACATTTTCTGTGCCATTCCCCTCCTGAAGCAACTGCTACAAACAAATTCAAGTTAAGGCAAGGAAAAGGGACAAGAAGGAGTGAGCAACATGGAGCAGAAGAAATAAGGCCAATGAGCAGAGGCAAGGGTTGTTGATTTTAACCAGGAAATCAACTCACATGACTACAGGAGCAAGCCTTGAGGAACACCCACTAAGAAGCAGTCATTAAGAACAAAGTTGTGACAGAACAAAGTTTAAAAAAAAAAGAAAAGAAAAGAAACTGACTAGTTAAGCACCAATGTTGCTTTTATTCCATCTCATGGTGATTATCTGTTTAGAAACTCCACCACCCCTCACCCATTTCTAAACCCAGCTCTCCTTCAATAAGAGAAATTAAGCCGCTTCTTACTGTCTTTGATGCCATCACCCTGATCCAAGCCTCCATCATTGCTCCCCTACAGTGTTTCAATAATAACTATCACTAGCACTTAGAGGGCACTTCTGTGCCAGACACTGCTCAAAGTGTTTTGACGAAATTCACTTATTAAATCTTCACAAGTCTCTGAGTTAGGTCCTATCATTTCAAACTATTCTCATAGACTTCTCCAGTCATTGGTCTCAAAGGCGGAGGGCCCCTCACTTTCTCTCTCATAAACAACATGCAGAACAACATCCGCATGTCACAGAATACTGAGGCTCAGAGAGACTAAGTAAGCTCATCTAAGAGGCACAACTAGACTGGCAGAACTAGAATGACCCTCAGCTGACTTCCTGGTGTGCTCTGTCACCACCGCGTTGCCCATAGAAGCCAGAGTGAGGTGAGCTTTTCAAAACTTGAAATTAATCAAAGCTCTTCAATGGTTTCCTCTTCCTACTAGAATAAAGTTGAAACTCCCACCACATCCTTCAAGGCTTCCTCACCCTTTCACTCTTTCTGTTCTTTAATTGTACTTTGCTGCCCACAGACCTTTGCATTTGTTTTTCCCTCTTCCAGAAGTATCCTTTCCCTGCTTCACAATGCTGGCTCCTTTTCAACCTTCAGGTCTTAGCTTCAGAGTGGCCTTCGACAGCAGACCCTCCCTGACCACCTCCCTCCATTTCATCTCCAGAGCACTTATTCCCGCCTAAAATTACTTTAGTCCTGTATTTGGTGCCTGTCCCACTCCACCACGACCACCAACACCACCACCCGCCCCGGTCCCCTCTGAACACTCTGTGGGTTTTGGAGACTGGCCGCGTGTTTGGAGGCCCCGCGCCTGGCACACTGTCACAGTAAGCGCTTGATGCAGATTTGTGAACCTGATAAATACTAGAAAGAAGCTCCGCGCTCTGCCCAATCCCTGGAGCTCAGGCTGCGGGCTCCAGAACCCGGCTAGGCGGCGGCAGACACAACCCGGTGGCTCAGGCCAGGCTTCGAGGTGAGAACCGCGGCGGGGGCTCCTCACCTGCGCGTCGTGACGGCCGAGCCAGATCGGCCCTGCCAAGGTCACCCAGCGGTTCACCACCCCCAGCGCCTGGCCGTCCACCCTCCCAGGAGCGGCCGCGCTTCAGATCCCAGCGGCGGAGAGGGCCCCCGGGACTGGGCAGCGGCGCACCCCGGAGCGAGGCCCCATCCCGGGCCGCGCAGCGATTAGGCCGGCGAGTCCTCGGGCTCCCGCTCCAGAGGGCTGGCTGTATAGACCGGCCAGGCCGTGGCGGGCTGGGCCTCGTCCCGCGCTGGACCCGTTCCCCTGGCAACGGCGCGGGCTACGGCGCCCCACAGCGGCCAAACCGCGCTGCGTCACTTCGCGCGGGCACCGCAGCTGAGGTGGGTTCCGCTAAGGACCCCCTGGAGCCTCAGCCGGCCCATTTCCCTTTCCTTTACAACCCTTCTCCTAGAAACCTCGCCCCACCCCAATCCACAGCTTCTCTTCTCGAAATTAACTTGTTTCAAAAGCGCCCCCTCCCAGTTTCTCCCGAGACCACTACTCTCAGGAAGCTCAGGGAGACCCCTGCACACTGTAATGAGAGTGTGTACTCGACATACTGTGGGGAACACCCAGGAGATCCCTGCTCTTCAGGGAGATCCCAGGCTAAGGAGGAAGACGGCTAGAGAAATAAGTACACAAATAAACATGCAGGTGCCCCATAATATAAAAATGTGAAGTATAAGAGCTTAAAATACGTAGCACAAAATAACTCCCCTCTTTATTTTCTTTAAATCAAGCATAAATCCTACCTGGAGACCGCATCTTCCAGGCTGGTGGAAAATTCAATCGTGGTCTCCACGGGGCTTCTCTTTCTCAGGTTATTCCAAGGACCAGGATCTCCTACGGCAACAAATAGTCTGAGAAACACCCTCAGGCCATGGGTCCTCTCTGGCAACGAGGCCATAACCATTGTTCCATCCATAGGGACTTTCAGTTTTAGGCTTTATGGGGCTAAACCTGCTGCTCCAGGGCTGCCACAGGACAGGCATCTGCTTCCTCTGTTCCAGAACCTGTAGACTCGCTTCTCGATCCCTGCCTGGGGAGCCTCTCTGCGAACCTGGCTTCCCTGAAAATTCCCTCTCCCCTTCTCCTTGGGGACACTCAGAATAGACGCTCTTATGAGCTCGGGCTTTCTTGAAAGACAAGAAGAGACTTTGTCTTCTGCCAACTGTCCTATCCATATCTCCAAGGCTCTATAATGGTAAGCAGCTGGCTGGTTACCTGTTTAGAAAAGACTGGACAGAAAACACCCCATCTCTAAAATATATGCTTGCAAGCATACAGTTAAAGTAACATAACAACTGCTTTGTCACATGCCAGTTGGGAGTCTTGTGCAAGTGACTTTATCTCTTTCATGATTTAAAGTCTTGTTTTCAGGATTGATAAACTCAAACTAGATGTGGAATAAATATCAGTACGACTCTGGCCTCAGAAATACAAGATGGCTCCTTAACTCTTATCTGGAATTGGAGAATTTAGGGTCAAACAGAAATGATAACTCAGAAATCAAGGTGGATAATGAGCCCATGTATGCCCACCTGGAGAAGAGGGACCCAAGAGTCACAGCCATCTAGACCCTTGGTCCACCTTCTTCCCAGGTACCTCTCCTGAATATCCCATGGGTATCTAAATGCGTCACATCCCTACATGCCTTCTTTGTCCTTGCCACAAACCCGCTCCTCCTCTTGGGCCCTTCAAAGTCACTGCTATCTACCTAGTCCTTGCTTATCTCACCCCAGCCGTTCCCAGGACCAGGCGATCCTCTATCTGAAACACATTCTGTGTCCATTCTTCTCATTCCACTCCAGCCCAGATCACCAGCATATTTCTTGCTAATGTTGCAGCAGCCGCCTGTTTGATCTCCCTGGGAGGATCATCCTTCTCCTGGCTGCCAAATTTATCATTCTTTCTCTTAATTTGTTAATGTGAATGGTAGTCCCACTTTAACAAATTAAGCCCCCAAAATAATAACCCCCAAAGAAGTCCACATCCTAATTTCTGGAACTTATGAACATCTTACCTTACATGGCAAAAGGGACTTTGTAGATATGAATAAGTTAAGGATCTTGAGATGGAAGATTACCCACGTAGGCTCAGAGTAATTACAAGGGCCCTTAGAAGAGGGAGGCATGAGGGTCAGCATGGGAGAAGGAGATGTGATGATGAAAGCAAAGGTCAGAGAAATTTGAAGATACTACACTGCTGGCTTTGAAGGTGGAGGAAGAAGCCTTGAGCCAAGGAATGCAGGTGGCCTCAGAAGCTGTAATAGCAAGAATTCTCCTAGAGCCTTCAGAAGGAACCAGTCTGCTGGCACTTCAGCCGAGTGAGATCCACTTCAAACTTCTAACCTCCGGAACTGTAAAATAATAAATTAGGGCCATTTTAAGCCTCTAAATTTGTGGAAATTTGTTATAGCAGCTATAGAAAACTAATACAGTGGATTTCAAATAGGGTTAAGCACACATACATATAACCAAGTAAAGCTGTTTTGTTTGAAACAAAAATCTGAGTAACAGTTCAGATTCCCTTGATGTCTGAGTAACTCCAATCTAGGGTCTCTGAAAAAAGGACTCCCTCTGGACAAATTTGTTTTTTAAAGGTACAGGCAGTTTGATCATATCCTTCTGAGTCTTTAATCATCATGTGGTCTCCAATCCAGAACCTGACACTGCCCAGGGCATCACCTACTGAAGAAAGCCACACATTGCCTGCTCCCAGGCAGGCAGATAGCAGAGAAATATTCCTAATATGAAAACACCACCTCATCAGTCTTCTGTTGAAGATATTTCAGGGCTCTTTTTACCTGTGGGATCAATCGAAACCACAAAGCATACCTTCTAAAGCCTTGCTCAGTAAATTCCTGTCCACCTCTTCATCCACGCCCCCTGAGAGGTTTGTGCAACTCCTAAAACCCGCAGCATTCACTCCCACCCCCAGGCCTTTTCCCACAGGGTTCTCTTTACTTGGAGTGTTGTTCTCTCTCCTCCTACCCACTCTGGCCAATTTCTATGAAAACGTGACACATTTTTCTGGAACTGAAGTCAGCCCCCCTGGGAAGGACTTGTTCCTACCCAGAGCTGCTGCCCCTGACCTACAAGGCAGGTCTGTCTGCCCAAGGTGGAAGAACCCATGCCACAGGGAGAAAAAGCTCAGTTGTTGTGAGGGTTTGCACACACGCATGTGAGAAGATCCCAAGCTGGCTTATGGGGCTCCTAAAATTGCCAGAAGAGACCCCTGGGCAAGCAGGTGGGCAAAGGTGGCTCAAATCGCCCTAGGCCAGAACCAACAGCCCATCTGCAGATCTGGTGTGTACCCAGGCTTCCTGGGACATGTCACTTGTCCCAGAGCAGGTCAGTAGTTAGCTGTTTCAATCCCAGTTCTGCCAGTCACCAGCTGGGCAAATTTCTTAACCTCTCTAAATCTCATTGTTCCTATGTGAAATGGGATAACAATAGCTACTGCGAGGGTTATGATGAGGCCTGAAAAATGTAGTCATGCTTACAAAGCACACAGAGTATTCAGTTAGTAGTAGACATTGATACACATAATCTAGACTTTACTTGTCTTTCTGCCAGGAATGATGCTATCATTTTCATCAACTAACGGAACTAAATATTAATGATCAGATTAGCCTGGGTGGGACACGGTCAGCCACAGTTCTTGCTCTCTGAGTCCACTTCATCTGGGTCACGGTACCCTTTCCAACAGGCCCTGGATGAGTCAGCCCATTCACTTGGCTCTTCCCCATGGCCACCAGCAGCTCTTGCCCTCGCAAGCACAGCGGCCTCCTGACTGGTCTTTCTGCTTCCACTGTAGGCTCCCCGCACTGTCAGTTGATTTTTCTCACAGCTTGTGGCTGTCTTTAAAAAAAAAAAAAGAGCCACGTTGATTATTTTACTTCCTGCTTACAACCCTCACTGATTCCCTGCTCCCCCAGGGAGCAGTATTTCGATATACTATGAAATTATGATCAAAACCTCCTCCTCACCACAGCCTCCAAGACCTCCCTTGCCCCCTGGCTCTGGCTGACCTCTGCAGCCCCATGGCCCCCCTGTTCTTGAAACACCAGGATCTCTCTAAACTAGAGCCTTTGCATGGGATGCTCTCGATACCTGGAGTATCCCTTCCTCTGAGAAAGCTTTCTCTGAACCTCAGAATAGAAGGAGCATGGCTCCCATAGCACTGTGGGAGTCTACTTTCTAGTTCCTTCCGTCAGTGACTCTTTGATTGTGTAGTGATCTGATTAGGGGCTGTCCCTCCAGCCAGACAGAGAGACCACAATGATGTTTTTCTGGTTCACCATGGCTTCCCTAGCACAGACCCTAGAGTATGCTGAGCACTCGATAGATGTTTAGTGGATGAAGGAAGGAAAGAACAAATGAAAAGATAGCGCTACTTATAGGAATTATTTTGTGAAGGCTTTGTAAAGTATATACTACTCATTGAATTATTTTTGGTGTAAAATTGACTTTCCTTTATTACCATCCCTCCAACATAGTAAATCTATTTTTTCCATGTCCCTCATAAAGTTTATTTTTATTTGCTACATTCAAGACATTTTCCTCCCATTAATTTTTCCTTGTTAAGTGGTTTTTATGACCACTTTGTGCTTTAAGAAAGAACTGCCATTCAGTATTTGGTATATTCTCTCAGCTTCTTTGGTGAGAAGGCTCTGGCAGCTTTCCCACTGTTGACTATAATAACCAGTGCAGCCTGGAACACAGTGTCACCCCTCCATAACTCTCTCAGACCTAGATAAACCAATTCTGTGTCTCTAGTTGGGAACAAGGTGCTTAGAACAGCACCTTATGCAACAGAACTGCCGCAGGGCCGTCCCTTGGAGGCAAATAAAATTAAAATCATAATGTGTGGAAAATGTGTCCACAGAGTCCTAGGAACCAAAGATTTTAAAGCTTCTCTGCCAGTAATTCAGTTTTATTTTATGTTTCTTGGAAAACTGAAGGCTTATATTTACCACATGTGTTATCTAAGATTCAGAAAGGGGAGAAAAAACAGTACCCTGAGCTGGTGAGGATTTCCATGGTGGCCTGGTCAAAGCAGCCCCTTTGCAACTGACCTTCACCCTGCCTGCATGTTCTCCCCAGGGAGGGGTATTTCCATTCACCACCAAAGCTATCTCTTTGCTTGTTGATGTCTATGGGGAATGGTACATGCATGCAGAGTTGTTGGCTGTTCCTACTTTATTTCAGAAATGTGCAGGGCTGAGACACCTGCATTTTTCCTCAAATACTTTAAAGCAAATTATGTGCCAGAACCTCTCAAGCCTGCTCCCAGTAGAATTTCCTGAGTGTTCATATCTCGAAACCTTATGTAACCTGACACAATTATCTGGAAAAGGCTCGGAATCCAATAGAACAATGTTCTGAGTTGGGAATGGAGGTCGGAGCTTGTAAAGAAGTGCTCTCCCCTGACTAGGGACTGGAATATACTTCTCTATGACAATGTCCAATTCAAAGTCCAAAGAAAAATGTGGCCAGTGGGTACACTTGCTTCATCTTTCTGAACAAGGAATAGCTTAATGAGGTGCTAGAGGACCATTACGAAGCCCTCAACCTGACTGGCGAATAAAAATATTTCGATAACTACCTTTGAACAACTGGTCTTCCCAGGGTGGAAATGAGAGTGGCTTAGGTCCCTCTTGAGGGCTAATTTCCTTCACTGACTCAAAAATCAACTCATCCTGGTTGAGGTCTCCTGCCAGCTATTAGCACTGCAAATGGGGTGTATGTGGGGGTTCTGGAATCTATATTTTCACTAAGTGGTTGCTCTAGGGGATTCTGACTCAAGCCCCAGCTGAGGATACAAACTGTAAGTGCAGACCTAAAATCAGGGCTCCACCTCCACTCCCATTCCCGAGAGCTCTTGGGCCTAGAAGCTTCTTTTTCTCCTTTTGTTTTACTTTCAGAAATCCCGACCTTGCTCACTATTTGCATACCAGCAGCAGCGACCTCCGAGAAGAACAGGCATCACTCATAGGTGGTTGGCTTTTCAAGGAATTCGCTGGAGAAAATTTTAGGCCAGGCCGTGAGCAAAATCTCCTTCCATCTGGTTTCAGTTTATTTAAAAAAAACAACACACACAGGCCTCCCCACCAGCAATCAGAAAATAGCCGCAGCTTCCCCAGGCCGAGTATTAGCCGCTAGGGGTGGGGCTGAATTATGTATATGCAAATAAATTAAACCAGCCAGCCAACAGCAACTAATTTTTGTATCTTTTATGGTTGTTCTGCCAAGAAAAGGCCTAAATCAGGGGTGACAGAAGCTGTAAGGAAGCAAGTTTTTGGAATTAGTTTTAACAACTTGCCTTAACTTTACCACTGAGAGACACGTTTCTAATCCAGAAGCAATTTTTAAAAGGTTGATGGTCTTTTGCCTGAGTATTGTCCACTGCACAATGTCAACCTCCTAGGCCGCAGGCCAAGGAGCAGAGTGGCCTGATGTTTAGGAGCATGGTGGCTGGACTGCTCTGTGACCTAGGGCATGTCACTTAACCTCTCTGAGTCTGTCTTCTCATGTATAGGAAGGGGATGATGATAGTACCTGCTTCATATTAATTATGTGAGCATAGTAAATAAAATAAAATATAAGCAAGCTGCACACAAGGACTGGTATACAGCAAGCACAGGGTAAATACAACAAGGGGGTTATGAATAACTCAAAGCCACATGGCAGGATCCAAGGACAGTTTCACCTGGAGTCAGCCAAGCTCTCCCCACAAGTGTTCCCAGCTGGGGCTTGCCTTTCCCCTGGGGCTGGTCCAGAAAACGCTTCAGAGCACACTATCTTAGTATTTCTCAAACTCAAAGGCCCTAATCTCTAAACATCTGCCTTCAATCCTGGAGTCAAAATTGAAGTGAAGATGAGGGTGCCAGACGCTGTTTGAAAACTCAAGCGGTGCTTCAACGTCCCACTTCCCCCTCCTCAGGAACCGAAGGGCCTGATTTCAAGGTGCACGGCCTAGATGGGGTACACTGGAAAATGGGAAAGGGGGTCCAGTTTCTGCCCAGGGCATGAGGAGGTGAGCTGGCAATCTCCCGGGATCCCGGGCCACTTGAGAGATATGCTGGGGACAACAGACATCCAGCTGCCTCTGGGCTCAGCCCTTGCATGTCCACAAGCACCTTGGGCTTGGCTTATCCTAAACAGATCTCTGCTTCTGTCCCTCGTCTGGATGCAGCAACAGGATCCCCAGTCTCCACTCTTCCTCTATCCCCAAATCCATTTCCTGGCCAACCAGGACAGGGGTCTCATTTGCTCAAGACCATCTCCAGCTCTCCTTTCTCTCCGAATAAAGTTTAAGAGGCCACATATGGCAAACGTGACCCTGCATTAACACGGTTCTCGAGAGCTCAGACTTTGGACTCAGGGACACCTGAGTTTGAATCTTGGGACTGGTCTAAGATTTAAACTCAAGTCTACCTGAATTTGAGACCTTGAACAATTTTCTTAGCCTCTGGAAGCCCGTGTTTCCTTAAAAGTAAAATAGTAATAATGCTACCTACTACAAAAGGCGAGTGTGAGGCTTCTGCACCCAACTTGGGGCTGAGACAAAGCAAGAAGTTTGGAGGCCAGTGCATGGAATGAAGAGTAAGGATGAGGTGGGGAGAAGGTGGCGGTGAGAACTAGGGAAGATGAGACCACCTTTAGTCATGCCAAGTGTAAAGGGCCTATGGGTGTCCAAAGGAGGCATCCAGGGCAATGGGACACATGCACCTAGAGTCAAGAGCAAGGCCTTATCTAGAAAGGAGCGTGGGAGTCACCAGCATGTGAGGAGGAAGATGAGCTCATGGTGGGGAAGGGTTTCCACAGCCAGAGGTTCACCCAAAAGAAGAGAAGCTTCAGAAAGGGAACCATGGGGACACCCACAATGGTAGTGTCACAAGTGTCCAAGGGAAAAAGGGGCTAGGGCATGAGTGGCCTCCCTGGGACTTCGCTGCCTCTGAGCTGGACCACAGCAGGAACAGGAGATGATAAGGGAGTGCTTGGCTCCAGGACCCCTGGTGTGGTCAGGGGACAGAAGGCAAACTCTTGGAGATTGCCATTTGGCATCCACCAACCCAGACTTCTGTTTCCCCCATTCTCAGATCCAGCAGTCTTCTTCTCTTTATCCCCTTCAGAGCCACACCCTCCCCCAAAGGCCAGCAGATGGTGCCAGTGAGCTGCTGGACTCAGCTAGAGCCAACCAGAGCCAGCTTGCCAGCCCCCAACTCATTCCGGAGACCTTCAGTTTGGGGCATGCTAAGGGTTTGGCTCACTAAGTTTCTGACCAAGTGGGGAAGGAGGCAGGACTAAGAAGTGAAGGAGATTATGGACTGAGGACTTAGGGGTGGGGTGGCTCAGGGGCTCTGCTCCTTCTGGTTACCCTTCATTCCTTTGCCCTTGCCAGTCCCTGCCTTAACTGCTGGGGCTCCTGCCTCCCTTCTCTTCTCTTCCCTGGAGGCCCCTGCCAGCCCAGACTCCTGAGTCTGGCAGAGGTTGGTTCTCTGCCCCTGGGCAGGCACCACCTGGCACCAAGCCTCAGACAGGGTTGGGCCAGCCACTCCCAGCCATGACTGCCTGAACCACCTTCTTCCTACTTCCAGAACACCACCTGATGAGGAATAAGAAGTAGCTGCTGAGGAGGCCACTGGGGGCTGGAGTGTAGATCCTGGGAAGAAGGCCTGGCCTCTTGGTCTCGGAAGTGGGATGAATTGTGTTGAGGGGGGTGGGGGATTTATATAAAATTGTGGCAGATCATCTAGTCCCACAAGACTCAACTACACAAGACTAATGGTTCTGTCCAAGGTGGCAGGGTCCCAGAAGCTGAGCTGGAAAAACCTCCTCCCCATCCCTTATTCTGCAGCAGAAGACAATTCCCTACACTCCCTCGTAGCAGGTCTTTCTCTCCATTGTGGGCTTCCCAATGAGTTAGGATCCTTCATGGTTCCTTCCCAGAACAGTGTAGGATCCTGTTTCTGTCTGTTCTCACCTTGCTTTCCTGCTTCCACCTTCCTACCCTTAAACTCCTGCTCTGGCAAGCACTAGTACTACTTCCGTGGCCTTGACCTTGAAGGCTGCCTGGGACCCCTATCTCACCCTCTCCTCTTTAGCCCCAAAGGGAAGCCTTTAATGGGCTGAAGCTGAGGAAACTACATCCAGACTCTCAGTAGGGTGACTAGAGCTGGGGGGGAGGGGGCTCCCACCAATCTAGGGTCTATAGTTCAGAGCAAGGAGGCAGGCCAAGGGTACTATGCCTACCTCTGGGTCTGGGCCATAGATTCAAGGTAACAGGAGCCAGTGGGTTTTGGAAAAGAAATGTTTCCCTGAGTTTCCAAAGGATGACCCAGACCAAGGAAGAAAGAGTCACTAGATATACACATAGCACACACAAATGTACCCACAGGCAAATACAGTCATGGCACAGGGAGAGCCACACCATATGTGCAAAGACAAGCCATGGAGCCCACAGATATGAGTGTATACAAATACAGGCACACACAGGCACACAAGGTCATATACCCAAGGTCAGACACAAACACCCTCCCCAAACAAGCCCTGCCTCCCATGGCCAGGGCTGAGCTGTCATTTGTACCTACAGGAGGAATAGGTGGTGGCATAGGACTGACTCTGGGCAAGAAATGGATCCTCTCTCTACTCAGAGCCTGTCCCCTTAGGTGGGTCTGGCTCCCAGCGCCCTTACTGAGAATCCCCTGGCCCACTAGGGGCCCATACCCGGGTGACAGAGAAGACTTTGGAAGAAGCACTACCTTGAAGCCCTGGCACAGCCTGGGCACCTAAAATAGAGAATGGGCAACAGAGCTGGGAAGGGTCTATGACCTTCCAGGACTTACCTAATGCAGGAATGGACGAAGCACTGGGCAAGACCCAGAGGCCCACAGGAAGCAGGGAGCCCCTCTGCCATGGGCTGCACCTACTGCCCTCAGCATAGGGCCTGGCAGCCAGGTACTGGCACCAACTCCTAGTGCCAGGCAGAGAGAGCCCTGGCATGCATGCCAAGCACAGGGTGCCAGACACAGGGGTGGCCAGGGTAGAGGGCCGCCGGGCCACACACAAACTCAAACCTTCATACACACAGGAAGGGAAATACACCCACACTCACTTATTTTATCCCCTGGGGAATCATGAGAACAGAGCAGGCATCACCCTGTCCTAGAGACTGCCCTCACTGACTTCCCAGGTGTTCCCATTGGCCTGGTTCTAGGAGTGTCTCGGGTTGGGCTGGAGATAATGGGAAGCCAAGACGCTTCCCGTGGCACCCCTTCTTACCCTCCCACGCTTACACACACACACACACACACACACACACACACACTTGTGCGGCAGGAGGAGGTGGCACTGCTGCATCCACAGGGCTAGGAAAGGGAAGGCAGGGCAGAGACTCCCAAGACACCGGCCCAAGAACCTGGGCGGTCGTCCTGCTGCCACTGGCCTCTGCCCCAAAGCTGGTTTTGTGCCCGCAGGCAACTTAGGTGTGAGCGCGCGTCAGGGTGTGTGTGCGAGGGCCCTGCGGCCTCGCACAGCGTGGGAGTGCGGCGCGTGTGCTCGCGGCGGCGGCCGAGGGAGGGCAGGCTGGTGTCCCGCGGTGTTCCGGCAGGCACGGCAGGCACGGCAGGCACGGCAGTCGTGGCGTGTCATCAATGTGGGGCGCTTGGAGGGAGATTGTGCCTGTCCTCAGGTGTCCCGAGTAAGTGTGAGCTGGTCGTGCTCACCTGGGAGCGGCGGCTTAGCGACCGGGGCGCGTGTGGCGGGGTCGCAGGGGTGAGAGGATGCGAACCACGAGGGCCAGACCAAGCGGCCTTCTCCCGGTGGCGGCTCCGCAGGGGGGCGTCTTCTCCTTAAGCAGCAACTTTGGGACTTTGTTCTGGCTTCTTCGAAAGCGGATCTGGCCCTGGGGGGTGGGGCGGAGGCGGGGCACCTGCCCGGAGCAGGGTGCCCGGAGAGAAGTGGAGGGAAGCCCCGCCCCCTCTCCGCCTTCGCCCCGCCCTCTCCCGCCCCCTCCCTGGGGCTTTTATAAGCTCGGCCCGAGGGCGTACCAAGAAAGCGAGAATCCCTCCCGACCGTGACCGGTGTTTTACTGCACTCCGCGCACCTCGCCCCAGCCCCGAGTCTTGCCCTCCAGCCCGGCCACTGCCCCAGCCTGCCCCAACCCGACCACCATGGAGCGTTGGCTTTGCCCGTCGGGCGGCGCCTGGCTGCTCGTGGCGGCCCGTGCGCTGCTGCAGCTGCTGCGCGCAGACCTGCGTCTGGACCGCCCGCTGTTGGCGGCGCTGGTGCTGCTGGCTACCCTCGACTGGCTGTGCCAGCGCCTGCTGCCCCCGCTGGCCGCACTCGCCGTGGTGGCTGCCGCCGGCTGGATCGCGTTGTCCTGCTTGGCGCGCCAGCCGCGCCTGCCTGTGGCCACTCGCGCGGTGCTCATCACCGGTGAGTGCGCAGAGCACCGGGACTCCAGGCTCTAGGGCGGGACACCCAGCGCAGGAGTAGGAGATTCCCCCTCCCCTAGGTGCAGGGGGCGAACCAAGTAGGAAGCAAGGCACCTCCTCTAGTCCTGGTTAACAACCTGCTTGCGGGGAGTGTGCAGGTGCGCAGGGGAAACTGGTGGCTGAGAAAGATGGAGTCTCCTGTACTTTAGGGTTTATGCTATGCCCCTCTCCAAAAGAGCAATCTCTGAGAAACTTCAGAGATGGTCACCCCTTAAGCCCTGCTGAACATCTCTACATGGGATGTCCCATCTGTTCCCTGGAGCCAGAAGAAGGGGCTTAGACCAAAGCAACCTCTACCCCCCAAGTGGCTGGGATCTTTAGAATCCAGAAAAGCTTGAGGTCACCATGAGGGGCAGTTGGGCGTTCATCTGCCTCTCAGACCCTGCCTCTCACCCCCAAACTTCTTAGGTAGTGTGCAGAGTCTACATCCAGCACCCATTCCTCCTGGTCCTCTGTGCCTAGGAAGGAGGTCTTAGAGACTTGGGCTCAGGTGCCTCTGGCTGCCTGGCTGAGATCCTTTTGTCTGGAGTAGGGAATAAATCTGTCACCAGATGGAGGGAAGGGGAGGGGGTCTGAAGCCCAGCCAGAAGTGGGAAAGAGGAAGAAAGGCCAGGAGGCACTGACTCTGTTGCATGGGGGGAGGGCAGCCTAGACTCTCCCCCAATCTCCAGGGCTCTGGACAGGTGCTCTAGGCTCTGCCTTTGCACTGGGCTTGGGCAGCCACTAGACTGGCTTCTCAGAGACTTTGGTCCAGTAGGGGGTCTTGCATGATCAGATGGAGCCGGGAGAACTTCCCAAAGGATGCCATCCATGCTTGAACTAAGGCCTCAGAGGACAAGTGAAGATACACGGTGTGTGGAAGGTGCTTTGTATCAGACAAAGGGCGTGAAACAAGGCTTGAGGCAGGAATGAGCATGGCCTGATAGGGGACAGTCAATAACCAGTCTGGCTGCTGGGATATGGTGGGATGTGACGTTGCTTCCTCAGTTGGGGCCTTGAATGCCAGGCAAGAAGCCAGATATGTTGAGGTGGAGAGGGTGGCACAGGGCTTTGGGCTTCAAGCAGAGAGAGTGAAGAGAGAACAGGGCTCAAGCTGGATGAGAGAGACCTGAGTTGAGAATACAGTGTGAAGCCTCAGGGGACTGCAGTTTCAGGGGTTTTAGGAAAAAAAGTGACAGACCCTCCAGGTATGAAGCAGGGACTAGATTGTGATCTACCCCCAGGGACTGGGCAGCTCCCCTCCTGCCTTCTAATTTGTGAACTGCCTCAACAGGACCCAGGCCATCTGCAGTAGTGTCTTTCATGAGATCTCACCTCAGGCCTTGGTGCTGCTGCTGTCTCTTCTCCTAGCCTTGAGTCTGAGAGGGAGGTGAGAGGAGGGATGTTTTCTGTGACTTAGGCTCCCCCGTTTCTGGTTGCACAGCCCCATGACGGGGGAGGCAAAGAGGATTGCCCAGCCCACTCCATCTAAGCATCAGGTGTAGGCCTCCAAGTTTCTCAGTGCCCCAAACTCTGGGAGTCCCTCTCTTACTACCTAACTGCCAGACAAGTAGGTGACATCAGGCCCTGCCCCACCTGCCAGAGCTGCCACCCACCCCTCCCTGAGAATGCCTTTGAGAACTACTGGCCAAAGCTACTCTTGGAGCTCAGCCCTGGGTTTGTGCTGAGTGACTGGGTGCCTTGTGTGCGTAATTGTGCACTGATGGGTGGCAGGGGTCTCATGGGAGTGAGGCTCTGTGTTGTTCACGATTCACTGCAGGTAGTTTGGAGGTATGTAGAGGTACTGAGTGTATGCAGGTGTGCAAGATGTGGGTAACTGCCGGGACAGCAGAGGTAAGGCTCTGGGTGGCCTCAGTTTCCCTGTGAAGGGCCTGTCTGCTCTGGGGGGTAGCTTACGCAAGTGGACACACACATAACTCCCCTCCTCCAGCCAGACTTGCATAGTTTGAAGGAGTCCTTCAGCCTGGCTGGTTGGCAGGCCCCTGGCCACACAAAGCCTAGCTCGCAGCCTCTTGCCCACCTTTGTTGTCACTGAAAGGGAGGAGGGTGCTGAGCTGGAGAGGGGGTGCAGAGCCATCCATGAGTTAGAGAGCAGAGCGGCTTTGCAGCTTTTGCTCAGGAAGACCAATGAGGGAGGAAGCTCCACCAGGATTGGAATGGGAACAGTCAAGGAAGCAGGGACTTACTGGACCCCGACTCTGGCTCTGTCTAGTGGTTCTTTTCTCTACATACCAAAGACAGGAAGTTAAGCCTTCAAGAGTGGTAACCGACCTCAGGTCACACTTGGTGGGTGTGGGAAGAGATTCAAATACAGGTCTGTTCTTATCTCCATCCATCATTGTCCCTGTCCTGCGGGCAAGTGGTCTGGGACTCAGGGAATGCCCCACTGTTGCCACTGATTGGAATTCTAAGGGTTGGGGTCAGGGGTAAGGTGGGAATGGGCCTCCAGCTTGCCTAGAGCCTGGTGTAGGTGTTGGGGCTGGGAAAAGAAGCCTGGCTCAGGTTGGGTAAGGTCTGGAATATCAGAGCAGAGGGCTTGAGCTTCATCCTGAGGGCTGTGGGAGACTTGGAAAGGTTTTCACCAGCCGAGTGATATGGTCATTTTTGGAAAGATCCCTCTGGTTGCTTAGGTAGAGAATGGATTCAAGGGGTAAGATGCGACATGACTAAAGAAGGGACTGCTTCAGTGTCCAGGTAAGTGGAAGAAGCCTGGGCAAGGGCAGCGAGAAAAGAAGTGGGGCTGTGCAGTAATACTGAGCATTTGAGCTGAGGCTTGATATCAAGCAGGCAGAAGGACATCGGGCCTGGGACTGGGTCTCAGGCTAGCCTGGGATAGAGTCTTCACCTTACTCTTCGCTGAGTGACTTTGAGAGGCAACTTAGCATTACCAGGTCTGTTTCCTCAACTGTAAAGTGGAGTTCATAAGGCATGTTTTGATGGGGTCACTATGGGGAGTAAGGGAGATCATAGCTGTGAAAGAGTTGATGCTCAGGTACTCAGCCAAAGGGGCAAAGCCTGGCGGAGATGGGCCTTGGAAAGGAGGGAGGGCTGCTGACTGCTGGTAGGTTGGGTGTCCAGGGGTCTGGATCCCATCTGGAACCTGGTGATACTGGGGTTGTCTCAGGCTGGACTGAGCCACAGTGGGAGTTCACTGGCTGCCCTGCCTTGGCCAGGCTGTGATTCTGGTTTTGGCAAGGAGGCGGCCAAGAAGCTAGATGCCATGGGTTTCACGGTGCTGGCCACTGTGTTGGACTTGGATAGCCCTGGCGCCCTAGAGCTGCGTGCCTGCTGTTCCCCTCACCTAAAGCTGCTGCAGATGGACCTGACCAAGCCAGCTGACATTAGCCATGCACTGGAGTTCACCAAGGCCCATACCACCAGCACAGGTCAGTGGGTACAGCTCCCCCAAAAGAGGAGTGGCTGGGTGGGTGTGAAGGGGCAGGGATTGGAGGTTTGCTGCTAGGCCGACCCACAGCTTCCTTCCCTGGTCCATGCCCTCAGGCTTGTGGGGCCTGGTCAACAATGCAGGCATCAATGATGTAGTGGCCGATGCTGAGCTGTCTCCAGTGGCCATGTTCCGCAGTTGCATGGAGGTGAATTTCTTTGGCACACTGCAGCTGACCAAGGGCCTCTTGCCACTTTTGCGCCATTCAAGTGGTCGCATCGTGACTGTGGGCAGCCCAGCAGGTGAGTACACTCCCACAATGCAGCAGAAAAAGAGCAGCTCAGGATGCTGGAGCCTCTGGCCCAGGCTAAGCTGCCCCATCCCCAATCCATCCCCAGGAGACATGCCATATCCATGCTTGGCTGCCTATGGGACCTCTAAAGCGGCCATATTGCTACTCATGGACGTATTCGACTGTGAACTTCTACCCTGGGGGGTCAAGGTCAGCGTCATCCAGCCTGGCTGCTTCAAGACAGGTGAAAGTCAGGGTTGGGTGTACACAAAGCCTGGGGTTGGGAAAAGGAGTGAGGTGGTGGTTTTATCTGGGGTGGGGACAAGCCTGAAGAGTGGGCGTGGCTCTGGCAGAAGGCCAGTTGTGGGTAGGTTAGATAAGCCTGGGTCTGGCTTTGGCTTCCCTAGCTGACCCCACGCTGACCTTTCTACTCTTTCCCCAGAGTCGGTGCAAAATGTGGGCCACTGGGAGCGACGCAAGCACCTGCTCCTTGCCAACCTGCCGCAAGAGCTGCTGCAGGCCTATGGCGAGGACTATGTCGAGCACTCGCACAGGCAGTTTCTGCATTCGCTGAGCCTGGCACTGCCCGATCTCAACCCAGTTGTAGATGCCATCATTGATGCACTGCTGGCAGCACAGCCACGCCGCCGCTATTACCCGGGCCGTGGCCTGGGGCTCATGTATTTCATCCACCATTACCTTCCCGAGGGCCTGCGGCGCCGCTTCCTGCAGACCTTCTTCATCAGTCCCTGTCTGCCAAGAGCACTGTGGCCTGGCCAACCCAGCCGTACCCCTACCCAGGATGCAGTCCAGGACCCAGACCCAAACCTGGGCCCTTCCCCCATGGAAGCCCAATGAGCAGTGTGCACATATGGTCTAGCTGCTCCAGAAGGAGGTCCCATGAGCCCTTGGACCTCCCTTGGGCACTGCAACCCCCAAGTCTGCCCTAGAGCCTGTCCTAAAGGACCCCAGCCCATCCACTGCCAGGTCTGGTGAGGCTGTGGCTTCTCAGTGAACCTCCAGTCTTCTCTACTGCTTCAAGAGCCTAAATAGACCCTCCGGGGCAGCTTGGAGAACCCAGGTAGATGAAGAGTTTAGTGTAAGCCGTAGCTGTAGCCTTTGACAGGATCCCGCAGATAGTACCTCTGCAAACTAAAGAGGGCCAGGTGGGTTGGGGATCCCCTCAGGATTACTTCTCAGCACTAGAGCCTCAGTGCTGTGAGTCATAAGGTGAATCCCAACTGTTTCTTGACTGGCTCAAGAATTAGGACCCCAACCACCCACCCTAAGCCCTCTAAGCCACAGGGAGCCTGCATACCCTACTTGCCTGATTGCCATTTTTAAAATAAAGACATTTTTATTTCTTCTAGAACGGAGATGCTGTGTTTGGAGGTGACAGGCTGTGGCTATTGTGATGTATCAGGAACTGCCTGGAGAATGTCTAGAGCTCAGCATGGGGGCCGAAGCTCTGGGCACAGGCTCTGTGGTTCACACCTACCCCCTTCATTGACTTTGGACAGACCATAGGTTTGGGTTTCCATCAGAGTGAAATGGGGGTGAAGATCCCTGGCCCAGGGAGTGGTGGGGCTCAATGAAGCAAACAGGGAAAATAGGGAGGCCTGGGGTCCCGCCAGGGCCAGGCCCCAAGCCTCCAGGTAAGCAAGGGGCTATCCTCCAGTGACCCCCCCTCCCCCAACCCTGAGGAATCTGGCTGCACAGGAGAGGGCCAACCTGGAACTGCCGACTGCGACTGATGAGGGAAGAAGAAGGTTTAGGCTAGGTGGGAGTGGGCTCAGTAAGGGTGCACCTAAAGGAAGTTGGGAGTCAGGAAGAGGACCTAGGACCCAAAGGAGACAGCAGACAGCCAGGTTTGGAGAGGGCAGTTTATTGTTGAAGGGCAGAGCTGAAGGAGGGGGATGCACCCCCATGCCTCAAAGACACACACTATCCTTCCCCTGGGCCATGTCTCTGGGGTTGACCCATAAAAGAGAGAGGAGGCTCATGTTGCCCCGAGTGATTCTCAGGTTAGGGAAGGACACAAAAGTGACCACATGCTTCTCAGACATGTCAGTGGCTGTAAACAGGACTGAGGGGCCTCCTTGATCTGGAGGTGGGGCCTTGGTCCATCCATCCTTGGTGGGGAGAACAGGTACTCAGCCTCTTTTCAGGCCCAAGAGCAGAGGGTCAGGGAAACTGGGCAGCCACTAAGACAATGTGCTACCCCCAGAACAGGCAGGTGAGCTGTAGCCTCGGTCACAGCACAGACACACACACACTTATGGGGAGCCTTGGGCCAGGGCACTAGAAGATGGGGATATAGTTGTCGATCTTGGCGCGGTGACGCTGGGCAATGCACTCGGCAATCCATACAATGTTGCGACACTCCTGCTCCTTGAGCTTCACAAAGGCGTAAAAGACACCAAAGTGAAACTGGTTCAGGAAGGCCAACTTGTTCAGTTTCACCTGTGGACAGAGGTAGGTACAGTGTGCATGTGGCCGTGACCGCAGAGTGAAGCCTGAGCCACCAACCCCTCCCTGTGACGGGCAGGCCTGGCACCTACCTCATGCTCAAAGAATCGGTCCTCCAGGGTCTTGTCTCCGGGGTTGCTCCCTGCTCCTTCAAAGAGCAGCTTATACTCCTGGCCCAGGGGAGTGGTGGGAAGCATGAGCATAAGGGCATTGTTGGGTGTGGGTATGTAGGTGCCAATACGCTCACCCGCTGTCCTGTAGCCAGGGCACTCACCGGGTAGTAGTCAGCCACGTTCTTGACTTGTTCGTAGTCATCAGCCCGAGCCAGCTGGGCCAGGCCCTCTGGGTAGAGCCGCCCACAGTGTGGAAAGAGCTTTGCACGATCCTCTTTAGACAGTTCTGTGCCAAAGGAGTTGATGGTGATGATGAAGGCGCGGCGGTCTGCTTCAAACTGTGGGGCCAGTACACGTGCAAGGAGAGAGGGAGGGGAGGAAGGCAGGGGCCAGTCAGTTGGCAGGACATCCCCCAGGCCTGTCTTCCCCCAGAGACCAGCCAGCAGGAGGGTGGGCAGGCACTCACCTCCAGGATGGGGCACATGGCATCAGCTGTGGTCCCGCCCAGTAGGGTGCAGAACTTGTAGAAGGATTCCAGGTAGGCCTGTGCAGAACATGGGGCTTGCTCAGCCCAAACAGGGAGACTCTGGGGGGCTTGCCCAGCCTCCTGCTCACAGTCACCTTCTCTCCTTCCAACCTCTTTCATGGTGAGTCCAAACATCACATGCACAGATCGGCCAGGGAAGCCTCCAAGTCAGAGTTTCTGAAACTGTTAACTAGCCAAGCATCGGTAGCCTGCTGCCTTGTCTGCCCCCGCCACCAACTCCCAGAGAGACAGCAATTTCTGGCCAACTGTCTGCTGCATGGTGCCGTGCCCCCCATACCCTCATCCCACAGAAGGCCAGGGTCAGAGAGGGTCTCTGTCCTCCCCCTGCTGTTCTGCTTGCCTTTCCCCCAGATCTCCCCTTCTCAGGCTCAGAAAACCACTTGATGGGCTAATGAGAGAAGGTTACTCCTGAGAGTTCATGGAGATGGCCTAGACTTGATGCCCTGGCCCCTTTTGGCACTCACCTTATAGAACACTTCTTCTTCCTCCCATCCCCCAGGCATCATACAGCAAGAACTAAATTGTCAGCCCAGTCCCTGCTGAGGGATGGTTATTGCCTACAGAGACGTCAGCCTTGCAGAGCAATGGCCAGACACATGGGCTGACGGCAGGAACAAGCACTTCCTGCCCAGGCAAATTGGATCTGCTAGGTATGAGGAGAAGATAGGTCAGCCCAGGCACCAGGTCCCTTCCAGAACTCATTCATAAAATTAGTCATAAACAGGCTTCCTTCCCGGCACATCTCCAAGTCAAGGAAGGGGGGTGGTCTTGCTGGTCTTGCCACCTCCTTGGGGAGTTCCCTTCATTCTGATCCTCCTGGATCCCAGCTGGTGGCATAGTCACTGGGACTCTGGCTTCATAGGCTAGAGACTACTCTTCTGAGTTGGGAGTAAAGGATGGGAGCTTTCCATGCCAAGGTCTATCCTCCAAAGTGTAGAGACCTTTGTACCCTCCACCAGCTGACTTGGGCCACCAGCTCTGCTGCCCTAAGGGAAGAGGTAAGATAAGACCCAGGAGTCAACAAGCTCAGGCCCAGCCTGGCCAGCAACACTTGGCAAGCTGGGCTCAGAGGAACATCTGAGGTGACCACTGGGGTCACAGGAAACCAACGGCTAGGACAGGTCAGAGAAAAAGAAGCCTGGAAAGGGTAAGTGGACATCAGCACAGCAGATAGATCCCTAGGAAGCAGCTGCCAACCCTACCATGGCTTGGGGGTACTGTTTAGTCCTTCCAGTACTATCTCCAGCCACCTCCTTCCCCACAGCCAGCCGAGCTGGCTATGCCCAAATCCCCAGGCCTGCCCTAGTGGGGTCTGCAATTCCTATCAGTGGGGTAAGCCACCAACCTTTGCTTAGAGGCTGACCGCAGCATGGAGGAGGCTGGTAGGACAGGCCCAGACTCTCTTCTGAAGGTTAGGACAGCTGAAGAAACTGGCAAGACTCCAAAGGCCCAGGTACCAAGGTCACCTCCCCACGCCCACCCTGTACCCTGGGGCTGTCTGCCAGCCTGTGGCTGTTGTGCCAGCTGCCTTGAGTTTCCAGCCGGCAGGCAGCCGAGGGTCCACCTAATCTCCCATCTGTGGCCACTGGGTTGGTACATCGCTTACTGGGCGGGCGGTCCTGGCACGGTGCCTGCAGCATTAAATTGGTGTTTACGAGATGGTGCCCGGGCAGCCCTCACCAGTGGCTCCAGCTAAAACCAGTCAGGCCCGGTGAGGGTGTGGGTGAGGCTAGGGGGACGACCGCACCCCTCATCCTGTCTCAGGGTAGGGAACCTGGCAACAGGCCAGCTGAGCAGGAGGGAACACATACACTCTCTCTCTCTCTCCTGATTGAATGGTCTGTCTCCCTACTAGCGGGGTGAATGAGAGCACTTGCTTTGCAAACAGGCTAAACCAGGTGTGATTCCCAGTGCTGCCAGTGTCTAACACGTGGCTTCAGGCAACCCAAGCTACTTCTCTGAGCCTTCAGTTTCCTCATCTTACAAATGGGAATACTGATGCCCACCTAGCTGCTAGGGCAGTCCTGAGGACTGCATAGTCTTTCTACCTCTGGTCTCATCCCCTCTAATCTGTCCTCCATATTGCAGCCAGAGAGGCTTTCTGATGATACTCTGACCTGTTGGAAACCTTCACTGGCTGGCCCTGAAGGATTAAGTTCAAACTCCTGGCCTGGCATTCAAGGCCCCAGGTGACTTGATTCTATGCCTACTCCTTTTTCCAGACTTGTCTCCTGCTGTCCTTCGGGAACCTGCACTTCCACAGCAAACCACATGCCACTTGGCCCATGCTCCATGCTTGCTTCTGCATGTGCTCCTCCCCAGCCTACACTACATCAGCCTCCTGGCAGGCCCTTCACTGCCACAAGACCCTCCCTGCACTCTGGCCCAGACCCCTGCAAGGAGACTGGAGGGCCTCGCTCTAGCTGCAGCCAAGTGTCGGCCACCTAACCACACAGGGCAGGAGAGGACTCTCACTGTAAAGATCCGATAGGCAGATGTTCTCAGGGCTAGGTCGGCTGGGCCCTTGGTCAGTGCTACCCTCACCTCTCACCTCCCTTTGGAGCCTGCCGACTGCTGACCCATGTTCCTGGCTGTAGCCCATGAAGGGTCCTGGCACCACAGCTCAGTACCTCACGACAGCCAGAGCTCAGTCTATCCCAAATGTCCCTCACTGGTCCCTGGCCAGCCCCCTTTCTTGGCTCTCAGCCCTGCTCCTAACGTCTTTATGCCAGAGCCACAGTGACCTAGGAATCCCAAGCCCACTTTATCTCCAAAACCTGGTGTGAAGCACAAGGTAGGTGGGGGATGAGGATGGTGTGATGTGATGTGGCATTGGCTCTACACCCTGGAACTTGAGAGGGACACAGGGACCTGGCTATGCCTGGCTGGGTCCCTCCCCTCACTGTAACTGAGGACACTGTAGGCTCTGCTCAAGTGCCTGTCCTTGCTGGCAACACTCTAGGTGGGGTGAGCCTGAGAGCTATAGCCTGGGTGGTGGCTCATGACCCTCCTGGATGCAGGGAGAACAGCCATCCAGGAGCCAGCTCTGACAAGCCGAGCTGTGGAGCACCCGCCACTCCTGGTGATCTTATCTGGGTCTGCCGTGGGCGCCACGGGATGGAGAACCTGTTCTATGAAGCCTTGTGCCCATCGCGGGAGCCAGAAAGTGAGTGGATAAGCCCCCGGGGTTGAGCCTGGTGCAGTTGCATCCTGCCCCAGCACCCCACATAAATCACAGGCCGACCACACCCACAGTCCGCCAACCTGCAAGTCAAACCCCCACTGCTCACTGGGAGGCGGGGGAGTACTACCTTGTAGAGCGTATTGCGGATGATCTCAATGTTCATCTCATCGAGGTCCTGCTCTGAGATGCAGTCCTGGAAAAAAGCCGCTGAGGAGGAAAGACTGGGTGTGAGGGGTGGGAGAGTAGATGTAGCTTAGGTAAGAATCCTGCTAATGTTCAACTACCCGTGCAGGGCACAGAGGGCCCCTGCCACAATGCTCATCTGGCTGGGTACTGGGGGTTCCCTAACCTGGCCTAGGCTATTGCTTTGGAAGTGGTCCCCAAGCCCTGGGGCACGGACCAGTACCAGTCCATGGCCTGTTAGGAATTGGGCCGCACAGGAGGAGGTGAGCGGTGGGCAAGCCAGCGTATTTGCAGCCACTCCCTAGTGCTAGCATCACCGCCTCAGCTCTATCTCTGATTATCAGGCATTAAATCCTCACAGGAGCACCAGTCCCTGGTGCCAAAAAGGTTGGGGACCACTGCCCTAGGCTATACGCACTGACCTGAGCTTCTCCTGCCTTCTTGCTCCTAAAACTGATTTATAAAGGAGGCAGCTAGCCATAACATGATCTAATCACCGTTGGGGCAGACCCAAGCTCAGACCATGCCAAAGACAGGCTTGCATAAGAGGCCGTGACATCTTCCCTTCTTGAGGGGCTGCTGTGAATTTGGGGTTTGATGCTCACTTCTCTGCCTAAGGCCCACCTTTGGAAAACCAGCCTCCTTCCCCTTAGGACGATGAATGAGTTCAACAGCTGGGTGGGCATGGACCAGATACCCAAGGGGCCACTGTTGAGCTAGAAGTAGAGACCAGAGCAGGATATAGCTCCCCCATCCTCAGGGGGGAGCCTGTGAACTCACTGGTCTCTTTTTTAAAGATGGATAAACTGAAGAAGCCACAAACAGCCCAGAACTAGCTCAGAGTTAATGGGAGACTCTATGACAGATAAGAAGGCATGGCTCAGGCCTCTTTGTGCAGGACTAAGTGCAACTTAGGGCCTAGTTGTTCAACCCTGGAGGCTTCCTGGAGGTGGTGCCCGGGGGAATAGGACCCTGGCTATGAGGGCACCCACTGATGATGGCCTTAATGCCTTCTCCCCAGCCTCCACGGCAGGCAAGAGCCAGTGCTGCCTAGGCGGGGACCTGCAGGAAGCTCCCAGTTCCCCTTCCTTGGCCTCTAACATGAACCCTGCATCCTGCCGGACACTGCCTGACCTGGCCCCTGGGACTGTTCGGTAGAAGCAAATGAAGCTATCTGCTTCCCTCTTGTGCTCATGGGAAGCCAGCCGCTCCCACCCTGCTTGGGGCCACAGTTTATCAGCGCTTCCACTGATAGGGACCCGGGCCTCTCTCCACTCTCCCTGAGCTCAGCCCTCTTCTGCATTCTGAAAAATCATTCAGTTTCACAAAGACAGATAGTCTGAGTCAGGCCCTTGGGGTAGCTTGCCTGGGCCAACAAAGCAACAGTAAAGGAGAAGGCAGTGTGAGGAGGAGAGGATGGGAGGGGAAGTCGAGGGGAACATAAAGGTAGGCAGCAGAGGGCAGGCCTCACATTCTGGCTCAGGGTCACGCCAGGGATATGCAAACTTCACATTTGAGGCATTGACACTGATGCCCACCTCCTCCCTCCTCCATCTCAGCAGCTCACCCAGGGGTGTGTCCACCAGAATAGCATTGTAGAGCTCAGCAGGTGTCTGCGCAATGTTCACGGCCTCCATCTGCTCAAAGCTGCCTAGTGGGTGGCACTTGGGCACAAGCTCGGCGATAGAGCGCTGGTGCAGCGTGCCCGTGATGAGTAGGATCACGTTGTCAATCATGTAGCTGTAACTATGGGAGGCACACAACAGCAGGCAGCCCGTCACGGGGGGAGGGCAGCTGGAAGTCCGGACACCACGCCCCTCTCCCCACACTGCACAGGACACCAGCTTCTTGACAATGAATGCTGTCTCAAGGGTGCTGCAGATAAGCGCCACTGGCCCATCTCCCTGCCCAAGTGTGCCTCCTATTCCAGTACCAAGAGCACAAGACAGACATGGCCCCTCCCTTGGTGGGGGGAGGGTAGAATTCATGCCCCATGAGCGACTGGGAAACAGGTAACTACCCCATAGTGTGAACAGTGTTCTAGCAGAACACGGGAACCATGGGCATATGGAGGTGAGGTGTACTGGTCAGCCTGGGAGATGAAAGAACTAGGAGATAAAAGCGGATTCTGGGAAGAGGGAATGGTGTATGCAAAGGCTTAGAGGCATTCACTGAGTGGCAGCCACATTCAAGGAACTGAGCACAGTCAGGGCTGGCAGAGGGAAAGGGCAGTACTGGCAGCAGGCTGGGGCCTGGCGACTGGTCCAGCAGGCTGAGCTGAGGGTCCTGCCTTCATTTTTAGCAAGAGGAATCCATGAGCAGGATGTAAGCAGGGAGTATACAGTCCAGTTAGGGTCACACTGGCTGCTGGGTGGGAACAGAGAGGGAGGGGAAAATGTCAAGGATCGGAGAGGCTGAGGAATAGGGTGGAGAGAAACTTCTCTAGGGAAGGCCAGTGGGAGGGCCCCTTTGAAGTAAGGCCCCAGGACAGACAGAGATGGAGCAGGCAGACAGCAGCCCTGCATAGCCCACTCCAAAGACAAAGTGCTGCCTCCTCAAGGCCAGGGCCAGGTGTCTGCCCAGAAGAGCCTAGAGGAGACCCAGAGACCTGGACAGGAGGCTGGGCTCCGGTCAGTCCCAGGCCGAGGCTCCCTGCGCTCCAGCACTCACTCTCTGTTCTGGACAGTACATGGGCAGCAGAGGGGGCTGTGAAGCTGGGAAGGGATGGAGCTGCCCAGTTAAGACTTGGCAAGAGGCAGCTTTGCCTCTTGCCATTAAGACAATGCCACAAAGGGCCTAAGCAAAGAATTCTGTGTAGTCACCTATGTGGGGATAGGTTAAAGAGGGGGAGAGGGCCACAGTCAGGCTTCAGTAGCCACAACATTCCTCTAGCCTGTCACTCTTGATGAATTCAGGAGACAAAGAAGCTGGATGAGGCCGGGGGGAGGACATCCTACAAGGCCAGAACGGGGTTCTCGCTGAAGGGTGAGAGGTGGGGTGAAGGCTGCTGCCCTGAATTGGGCACTGAACACAGTCCCATTGAGCTTTGAGTGAGTCACAACCAAGCCCCTGTCCTGTGACAATATCTTGAGCACCAGTGCTGAGGCTGTCTAAGGAAGACCCCCAGTAGGAATGGCCTCCCAATATCAAAGGAAGAAAGGGAAGGAGGCTGATGGCCCAGGCTTTAGCTCAGAGGGCTAGCCACTGGGGGAGCTCCCACGGGGCCCTCCACGAAGGCAGCAGGAGGAAGAAGTCACAGCTCCTGTCCTGGCCTGACCCCCACTCCTCCTGCTTGCCGCTCCCCCAGCTCCCACCCAGCCGAGCACCCTGCTACGACCTCTGTTCTCCTGGGCTTAGGGCCAGGCAGCTGCCCTCTCTCCTCCCCCAGTCTGGCTGGGTCAGCTACAGGATGTGTGCTGAGAAGACACAGGCCCCCCTCTTCTCACACTGAGGGCTTCAGGCAGGGCCCACTTGCAGTTGTATGCCAAGAGGCCCAAATGGCCAGCCTTCTGACCCTGACCTGACAGAGCTGGCAGAGTGGAGGAACCGCCAAGAGGTCCAGAGCTTTGTGCCTTGGTCTCTGGCCCCAGCCTGCATCTTCGCTACCCTGGACAACACATTCCTCTTGCCCTTGATGCCTCTGGAATCTCATGTACCCCAGGATCATGCTACACACCACATCCTACACCTCATCCAGCCCCACTCTAGCCATCATGTTCCCTGAGACAGCCATAAGGATTCTGCAAATGCTCTTTTATGCTCTCACAACCCTTTGGACAGGAAGGGAGAGAACAGCGTACCTCTTAGACCTGTACTATCCAACTGATTCCACAACCACCTGCAACACCAACCATCAGAGGAAATAAGGCACGGAGTGCAGGCACCAGCCTGTCACACCATAAGACAGAAGAGCTCTTTGTCCCCATGGTCAGTGTCCACACACCTCTACTCATGTCCAGGGTTCCCATGCCCTAGGGCTCCACACTCCCCATCTGGCCTTGTCTTCTCACAGGGATCCCCAAAAGCCAGTCTTCCTTTTCTAAACCTCCCCACTCCTTATGCCCACAAATTAGGGTATTTGTTTATGTTGGGAGTAGGGCTGGGGTCAGGGCCCAAGGGAGGTACCTCAGGATCCTGGCCCCACCTCAGAGGAGACCTTGTGGGAAGATTCTGCTGTTTGGCTTTGCTGCTGTCCCTCCAGTGATATGGAACAGACCAGCTATGACTCACTTTTCAGACCTGACAGCAGATGTGGGGGCTGGTGGTTGCACCCCCTGGCTGACCCCAGCCTCTCCTGCTAGAAATCTTAGCTGGCACCAAGGAAAACGCCGAGCCAAGTAAGGGTCGCTTGTGATCACACACCCCCAGCCCCTTCCAAGGCACCCTTCTAACCCAGGTTAGGCCAGTCTTGGATGATCCTGTGCCAGGCCCAGCACTTCCCTCCCCATAGGTCAACTACGAAGTTGCTATAGCAGCAGCCCCTGCTTCTCTCCCCTGCCCAATGAGAGCCAGAATCCTCTTTCTTGAGCAAAAGGAGGCAGGGCAGGCCTGGCAGAGATGACACAGGCCTAGCTGTCTGCTTCTCTCCCAAGGCCAAGGCCTTCAGCAGACAGGGAAATCCTCCTCTTCCATGCCTGGCTTCAGCAGCTGCCTCCTGGCCCCTAGAAAGCCACTCTACCAGTCCTCCCCTCATTTGGCCTCAATAGGAGAGAATGAGGTTCCAGCTGGTCAGCATCTCCCTTCAGAGGAAGACAGCTGAGGAGTGTACAAGCGGCTGCCCGCCAGGCCAAAGAGGCCCTCATGGAGTGAGAATGGGGCAGTCTATATTCCTCTGCCTGGAGGCCCTCCCTTGCCCTATGCCTTGAAGATTCAACTTGGGCCCACAGAAATCGTGGGTTGGAGTTTAGGAAGCCACTTCCTACAAGAAGTCTTCAGAGTCCCTAGCCAAGCCCTGTCCCTCTGGTGTGCCCCTTGGCGCCACCTGCTGGAACAGCATGGCTTACTTCCATGTTCTCACCATCCCAGTGGTGGGGCCAGTCTGGTGCTGATGAAGAGGCCAGCATCCCTGCCAGTCTGTCCATTCATAGCTCCCAGCAGGAGCTATTAGTAACAGTATCTATGCTCAGTCACATCTGAGTCTTCAGAGACTCACCCAGGGTGGAAAGTGAAGAGATATCAAGCTATGCTGTCAGCATACCAGCTGTCAAGCCTGTTTCCCTTCTGCAATCAGGATGACTGTAGCATGGCCCATAAAAGAACTACTGAAGCCTTGATCTTCCCCTCATTAAAACCCTCTCCCACTCCATAGGTGCAGTTGGATTCTCCCACTTTACCTAAGCCTTATTGGCCTTGAAGAGCTCCTACTTTTTCTCCCTCAGGCTTAGGAAAACTGTGAGTTCTGGCTCTTCCTCAAGGCAGGAGCCAGGTCTAACTCAGGACCCAGAAACCATAGCAGGTCTATAGCCCTAGCCTGTAGAAACCCTGCCATCAACCCAGAAACACTAGTTGTGGACAATGAGGGCTGGAGGGCCAGGATAGGGAAGCCTAAGGAACCCTGATGCAACAGGGCCCAAGCAGGGCCCAAGGCTGAAGCAACATGCCCTGGAGAAAATGGCAAGTGTGCTAATAAGCCTACAGGGCGCTTGAGGCCATTGTCCGGGGATAAAGCCTCCTTCCAGCTGCCCACTCCAGGCTGGTGGCACTGAGGCCCCTGGTACAGGAGAAAGATGGCACCTTACCTTCCCCAGATGATGTAAGTTACCATGCTCAGGCTCTGCCAATGGGCACCTGGTCTGCAGGCAGGTATTGCACACTGGGGATGGCCCCCTTCAGGGAGGCTCACTCATCTGAGGACAAAGGTCTCTGGGGCCCACCTGAGAATCCCTAGAGACCAAACTCATTTCTCCCACAAGCAACTCTCCTGGCTTCCTGAATGGGAAACCATCATGGAATGGCCTAGGTCAAGACCCCCTCCAAAGCCAAAAAACCCTAATAGAAACTCTATCCCAAGTCACACAGCAAGTTAATGGCTGGGCCTGGAAGAAGCCTTTAGTACAGTGACATATTACATGTTACTGCACGAGCTTGAACTGAATCCTTTCAAGATCATATGACTAATGACAGTCTATTTTAGGAAGACCTCTCTCACTCAGGGTCTGTCTGTTCATGCCAGGCAGCTGCCTCCATTCTGGCCACCCACTCTCCCAACTGGCTTCCCTAACCCCACCTGATCCTGGAGTCTTCTCAGTACTGGGAAGCCTTCTTTGACCCCTGGCTCCATCTGTGGAAGCTACTCACAGGCCTATTCAGGAGCTGTCTACACCACCACCAGCCCCCATCCCGTTGCATCTATATATCTCCCTCCCTTTTGGCACTGGGCCTAGCCCAGAGCTGATACTGGTAATGTGTGTTGGCTGACGGCTGGCTGAGATCTACAAAACCACTGGACACTGTGTCTCACCACGGGAGGGCATAGGAGGTCTTGACCAGCTTCTGCCTGCACTTCTTCAGTGACATGGAAATCACTGCCTCCTGCAAAAGCCTGTTCTGGCCACCCTGGGGCAGCTCCAAAGGCAACTAAGAGATTCCTTTAAGGGATGGAGCTAAGGTGATTTCTGTGGTGGTCCCAACCTCCACCCTAACTGGACCAGCTTTGCTTGTGGGCAGCAATGGCATTGTTCCCTCAAGTCTTCACACCCAGGATGGAGCCTCCAGCTGACACTTCCACCACCTGGGGGACTGCACTCTCCTCTCTGGTTACCTTCTTCTGGACATCTCTAGGGTATGGGCTTCACGTTCCATCTGCTCAGGACAAGTATGGCTCCCTCAGTCTAGAATTCCCTTCCCCCAGCTCTTCCTTTAAATGCCTCTCCCCTCAGCTAAATAGCCACCTCTTTAGGGAAGCCAGTTCTAAATCCCCAGCTGGGGAGAGATCTCATAGATAGGTCCCTATAGAAGGGTTCATTCCTTTCTACAATAGCAGTCCTTACTCCTGGGATAAGCCAGAGTAGAGGTAGAAGAGGTGGAGTGGAGGAAGAAGAGCAGCCAGGGAAGTAGGCATTAAATCAGAGAGACACCGTGAGAGGAAGAAGACTGCTGGGGGCAGTTGAGAGAGGTGTGGCTCTTGATTAGGCCTGGAGACCTTGGCTACATGAAGATCAGTGGTAACCTTAGCCAGCGCCTTGCAGTAGAGTGATGAGACTGCTGGAAGCTAACTGGAGACTCAAAGGATGGAGGGACGTGAGAGAACAGTCAGTGAATACAAAAGTTTAGGACTTATGGTTTTTAATGGTGTGAGAGATTTGAGTTTTTTAAGATGCTGACAGGAAGAATCTGGAAAGGAAGGTGGCTGAACTGACAGAAATGCAGATGAATGGCCACTTAGGGTCCAGGGCATGGGCTGAAGGACATTGGCAGAAGGACCCAAGGGAAGGGTGCCTCTGCCACTGGATTGGAGTTGGGGGGTACAGATGCAGTGCTGGGAGGACTGGCCTCTATTGTCTCTGTGGAAGAGAGGTAGGCGATCAGCCCAGAGAGACGGCTGGTGGGTGGGAGAGGGATGATGTTTAATATGGGGAGGTAGTCTTCCCACCCTTCCGGGGGGGCTGCAGAATGCTGAGTAGAGAGCAAGTGGCCAGCTGGGCAGGGACAAGCCAAGGCCAGCTGAGCTGGTCTACATGCATGTCTGGCAGCAGGGATCATCCGCTCAACGCTGGCTGGTTCCCCCAGCTTAGCTCCCAGCAGCAGAGGCGGGGGAGGGTGCCTCAGGCTGGAGGCTGGCTGGGATTCCTCCAGGGCTGGGGGGCTGCCAGCCGGGCGGGACCAAGAGATGGGCAGCCAAGAGAGCTGCGATGTTGGCAGAAGAGTGCTTGAATGATGGACCAGGGAACTTCAGCTGGGGAGGGAGGAAAATGAAGACAGAAGGGGCAGCAGGGGAGGAAACAAGGCCCAGTGTCCTGCTGAATCCGGAACCCACGTCCCACAAGGGACTGAGAGTGGGCTGGAGGGCCTGAAGGCTGTGGGTAGAGAGGGAGTGCCTGACTCAGCGATTTTAGGAGTGGAGCAGTTCCAGGGTGATATGGCCTTGGGCAGCCATTGGTGGGGGTGGCTGAAACGGAGGGCAGAGAAGCGGGTCACTGGAGATGACGAGGTCATAGTCTGAGTAGCCACAGATTCAGACAGGCTGACACGTGGCTGCTGAGCTCTTCCTGAGTGAGGGCAGGAGTAAGGGGACGGGAAGATTGTAAGCCACAATCACCCATGAATGGAAGGGGTGGGAAGTGACAGCCTGCCATAGGATAGTGCTTGGCTGCTTTAAGCATACTTGGTGCTTGCAGCCAACCTCCAGCAAAGAGCTGGCGGCTGTGCAGCCTCAGTTACGCTCAGAACTGTCTCTGGTTTCATGGCCTGGCAGGCTGGGACCAAGCCTCTCAGGGCATCAAGACAGGCCAGGGCCTGGCTACATAGGCAGATGGCCAAGCGGGCAGCGGGATGAAAGACATCTGCTCTCTGACCGCTGTCATGGGATCAGGTTAGGCCTCCTCTGGCCAGCCTAGCTGGCAAGAACAGAACATTCACCAGGAAACTGAAGGAACCTTGTGCAGACAAGGTGAAGTCTGGGCTTTGGCAATAAATGTACTGTTTCCTTGTATGGCTTCAGTTCTGGCCTTGGGGCAAGGGGCACGCAAAGTGCTGCGGTGTGATTCCCAATGCAGCAACACAAGACACACCCCATCTCTTGGCCTCCTGCCCCAGTAGGGCCATATCAGCTATACCTTGACTGGGCCTAGGGCAGGGACCATGGGCCCAGCCAGGACAGCAGGGAGGCCCAAGAGAAAGAAGCCTGTGGCCAGGAGAGAGCCTGATTCCCAGCCTGGGTGGGTTCCCTGAGCCCTTTAGGTGACCCAGCCTGTGGCCCCTGAGGATGGAGCCCTTCTGGCTACAGCCCCCACTTGAGCAAGTGGATCTTGAGTAGTGGCTATTCCTGGCTGGGGCAGAGGAAGAATCAGGCCAGGCAGCAAGAATTTAGCCCTGTTCCTTCAGGCACAAGCAGGGCAGGTGTGCCAGGTCCTAAGGAGCAGAGAGAGGGCACCGTAATCAGGGAATGGCAAAAGCTAGATGGTACCCAGAGAATGCCTGGAAATACTTCCCTAAAACACACATTTCACACTCTTCCAACTCAGAACACACTCATTATAACCCAGCCACCAAACATGCTTCTGCTCACCACTGTGTGAGGCAGCCACCTGGACAGGGGCTATCTCTTTGTCCACCTGGCCTTGGCTCATGACTCCCTAACCCTAACCCTAACCCTAACCCTAAGGGGCTCTCTACCTTCCTGTTTCCATAGGTAAACCTGGCAAGCAGAGGCTGCCTTGAACAAGTGCCCTCCACTAGCCCGCAGGTCCCAGGTCTATTCCTCTTTCAGCATCTCCAGGAACTTAGTGGAGGCAGGGCTATACCCGGGGGTTAGACGATGGGGAAACTGGGCAGCCAAGGATCATAAGCACAGTGGCCTGGCCAGAACTTGGAAAGGTAGCCAAGTATCCAGCACCCTGACCATCCTTTCTCCATGAAACCCAAGGCCAAGGTCAGAAAAGAGGAAGAATGGGCTTCAGCCCAAACAGGAGCAGAAAGCCTGAATTATACATCCCAAGAACCTGGCTCTTCAGAGCTCTATCCATCCCCTGACCTCTGACCCTGGCATGGAGGGGTGGGGGGCCCTGTGAGTGTTCAGTGTGGGTGCTGTAGGGTGAGTGAGAAAAAGATCTTCCCACCCCAATCTCTGTAATGCCAAAGGTGCAGGGAAAGGTGCTTCATCCAGCACGACAGTGTAAGACATTCGACTGCCCACCAGATTCCCAGCCATCAGTGAAGTGGCTGATGACCCCCCTCTATGGGTGGTGGTCTGGAGGTCCAGAGTTGTTGAATGACCAGCCCAGCCATACAGCCAGGAGCAGCTGGCCAAAGTGCATGCTGGGTCAGGTCCATCATGTACAGCTGTCTCACTTAGAGTGTGTGTGTGTATGTGTGAAAGCTGTCTCACCTAGTGTGCATGTGTGTGTGTATATGTGTGACAGCTGTCTCACCTAGTGTGCGTGCGTGTGTGTATGTGTGAAAGCTGTCTCATCTAGTGTGCGTACGTGTGTGTGTGTATGGGGGGTATTATAGGGCGCACTCACGTAATAAAGTCCAGGAAGCTGGCGAGTGGCTCGTAGGCATGGTTCCTCATGTGGCGGAACTCTACCACCATCTTCTCCTTGAGCCGGTCATCGATGACTGACACTGTCAGTGGTGATGCCTCATTGGCAAGGAAGTTGCCGTAGTCAGTGCTCTGCAGGTGCAGCTTCAGGTCTGAAACCCAAGGGTGGAGGTGAGGGCTGGCCATGCTGAGCTTCCCCAGGGCCCCAAGTTCCTATCCCCTGTGGAGTTGTATCCTGCTGCTACCTGACCTCCTGTCCCCCTCCCTGTTGGCTCAGGGCCTACTCCAAAGCAGTCAGCCAAGGTCCAAGAGATGCCCCGATCCTTGGGCCTCGAGCCAGTACATTGTCCAAGCAGAGTACAGAGTCTAAGCATAAGCAGAACCGTTGTTCCTCCGAATGACAAGGCCTGGGAAACCCCAACCCAAGGTGCCATTCGCAAGCCTTTGAAGCCCTTCTGCCTGGTGGGCTCTAGAATGGCCCTAACCTAGAGCAGAATAAGACAGAGGCCCTGCTTTCCAGGGCCTCAGGGCAAACAGAGCAAGCCAACATACCCCCAGGCAGAAATGACAGATAGGAAATAAAGGAAATGCCACAAGCCATGGAAGTAGAGTGGAGAGGGCAGCGAGAAATGACTGAGAGGATGAGAGATGAGAGAGCATATTGGGCGGGCCATAGTAGAGGGCAGGGACAGGAAAACATACAAAGATAAACAGCCAGAAGGATGGCCGTAAGTGACAGGTGGCCGAGAGGACAAATGAATGGTGTGAGGGGAAGAAGAGGCTGAGAGAAGAATGGCCTTGCTCTAGGAGTGGCTGGGGGCAGGCAGGCAATACTATAGGCTCTCCTGAGCTCTTAGGGACAGAGGTGAGGAAAAAGGAAGGACAGGACAGAGCAGAAGGGCTCTGGGGAGGCAGGACAGGTTAAGACTCGGTGGGATCACAGCAACAACCTAACAGTCTCCTAATTTTGCCATTGCCTCCCATGCTCCAGTCTGTTCTCCATATGCAGCCAGATTTATCTTAAAACACAAAGCAGACCATATCACCTGTCTGTATATCCTTACCTCAAGGCCTTTCCCTGTCCCCTTGCCTGGAAAGTGATGATCTCTCCTTAAACACCCCTCTGCAGAGGCCTCTCCTACAGCCCCAAAACCCGTCCTTTCATTTGTGCTCTTTTTCTTTGTAAAACATACCCCTCCTGACACAGACATATAAGCTCCATGACAGCAGAGTTTAGGTCACTATGGTATCCTGGAGTATGTTCTTGTGTGTTTTCATGCTCAGTAAGTAACTGTGGACTAAGCGAAAGACTGGGGAGAGGGTTGGTAAAGACAGCAGGAAGGTTTACTCCTGGCTTTTGAAACGGGGAACAGTGTGGTAGTTATGGCATACCAAGGACAATGGCTGAGAAGGAACCATGTGTGCGTGCATGTGTGTATGAAGGCCCAACAGCCAGGGCTGGCTTCTGCTGCAAGAGACTGCATGCTTTCCATCCCCTGGGGAAGTTAGTTACCCAAGGACAACAGGAAAGGTGACACTTGTGAACATGTCCAGAAGTCCCCCTGACCAAGGCCTCACTGTGTCTGCGGGCATGAAAGGCCACGCTATCCTGCCTGGGCTGCTTAACAGATAGCGAATAAATTTAAAAATTTAAAAAAAAAAAATTTTTTTATTAAAAAATAAAAATAAAAGAGACTAAGACCCATAAACCCTCTACAGGCTTAGGGGACTGCTGTGATGCCCCTCCTCCTATACCCCATGAGAAGAATGCTCCCAACCTGCAGTCAGGTAGGCTAAAGGAGATGGAAGTATATGTGGGAGGGAGAGGGAAGAGGGAGGAGTGTCCATGCTGCTGGAGTAGACGCCTTCCACCTGCATCTCTGGGTGGCAACTGGGGGTAGGCAGCACTCATGTCCTCTGTGGCTCCTGGGCACTCAGAGAAAGGACTTTAACCTCATGAGGCCTACAGGAGGCCTTCGCCATCTGCTGCCTTCACCATCACTCTACTATTCACACCTACTTTTCTTCCATGGCCACTCAAAAGAGGGACAGAACTAAGGGGAAGATGGAACAGGGAGAAGCCACCAGCCCCCTGCTCTGCCACATGGACACTGCTGCCTTTTTGCCTCAAAGATGTACACACTCATATGTTTTCATCCCAGGCCATCTGCCATGAGCGCCTGTCCCAGGCTCTATTTCTCCCTATCCTCACCATAGCCTGGCCAAGGCCTACTTACACCTGAAATAAGGCATGTGTGAAAGAAGGTGCTTTGCTCAGTAATACTTGAGTTATTGTAATATTTAATTGCCCATTTGGTTGTTACAGAAAAAATCTTAACTGTAATAATGACTGTTGATGTAATAGTATAACACCTGTATTTCTATCTCTTGTAATGGGCTTTATATGCTAGATGTTAATGCCCTTGACCTTGGGCAAGGGCACGACCCTTTTTAAAAGAAACATGGTTTACTTGCACAAAACTGATCAGGTTTTAGAGATCCTTGAAATAGTTTTTGTGGGTGTGAAGCAAATGGCGAGAATATGATGAATTGGTCTCTCCTCTTTTCATAGTATTGAAATTAAGTCTACTTAATTTACCAAGTCATACTCATGCCCTGATTTTATGTACTTTTATCTATCAATAAACATTATGATACTTGAAAAAAAAGTGGGCCAAGGGTTCTGGCCGGGCACAGCAGGTGCTCACAGCCCCACTAGGGAAGGCTATGAAGTGGACAGCAGCTAGAAGCCCAGCCAGAATGTGGTATTCTACTGTCTGGAGCAGTAGCTGCCAGCCCAAATCTGTCCATTTATCCACCCAGCCACCGCAGCCAGTTGAGAGTCCTTCTTAGGCAATGAGACTTCTTCTCCTCCAGCTCACTGCTGGGCCTGGAGGCCAGGCCAGATGTATAGGACCGAAACCTCTTGGCAGAGTCCCTCATGCCAACTCTACTCTCCAGGACAGTGAGTACCAGCCCTGGACCCCAGCCCAGCCTCTTGACTCTAACCCTCTAAAGTATCCAGAGGCTGGGCTTCCCCCAGGTGTCTTTGCACATGCCACCAGGAGGCTTCCCTGAGTGCCATCACTGTTACCCCCAACTCTAGCCTCTCTAGGTCTCCTGCAGTGTGCAACTTCCTCTGCCCCAGCCTCCACCTTTGCTCCACATGGCTTCTCTCCCCAGAAAGGTTTGTTCAATTTCTCCACCATCAAGTACCCTCTCCCCTCTCCAGCCCCAATGACTCCATCTAACACCTAGAACTGGTCAGTATTCATCTCTCCTTTAGCCTGCTGAGTACTCAGCACCCTGCCAGGAGCAACCTGTGTGCCTGAAATCAGAGAGAACATGAAACTCATCCAGAGTACCATAGTTAGGCATGGAGAGGCCAGGGGTCAATCAGACCTGGTGGATTCTATCCATCTGCAACTCTGGTCTCCTTCCCTCCCTGCTCTTTACATCCTTGACCACATTCTCCATAGCCCTTGGCCCAGAATGAGCCTTTCAAATATGGATCCAGCTACCCAGACACACTTTAGTCCCAAAAGAGCTGGCAGGTGGCAGAGAGGTAAGAGAGGCCAAGGAATGCTACCTCACTGACCTCTAAGGCAGCCTAGACAGTCAGGATAGAGACCTTGGACTGCCATGACACATGGACGAGCCCCTCTGGCATCGCTTGTGGCATTAGCCATTCCTTGAGAAGCTAAGAATGTGTGCATTTGAATAAGAGGGGCAAAGTTGAGGGTGGGCTCGCCTTTGCATGCCCCCCAGCCGCTGGGGCTTAGCAAAGGCCTTAAAGCAAACACCCCTGCCTTGGCTGCTGCTTTCTGCTGACGCTGCATCTGAGGAAGCCACAGCCCCTAGCATTGCTGGAACACAGACAGCTGGGTGGTTTCTGCTGGCGTTTGTCAGATCAGAACAAACCCGGGAGACTCTACCAAGAATCCTGCCCAAGGCCTGGGAGTCTTCCTTACCAGGAAACTCATTTTTAAAAGCCCCCAGGGACGATGTCAAAGGGCTGTTCCAGACCACTTTCCTGAGCCAAGCCCCGTGTCTCCCTGTGACCCAGGGAAAGGTGACAGCCTGCCAACCAGGAAGATGACTTGGATCACTCAGATCGGCCCACACAGGGCTTCTGAACCAGCTCTGACCCTGTTTGAGAAACCTGGCGCCCAGGCCCAACGGCTGGCAGCCCCAAGCCCTTTAGACAGTCCTCAGGGCTGGGACAAGGTCCATTAGAAACCTCCCCCCACACCCCCAGCTTCCTGCTCAATCTGAGGGATGCAAGGAGGAGGGGGTGGGACTGGGGTTGTGGGGGGCGGTGGGGATCCAAGCACAGGAGAGGCCTGGAACTTGTTGAGAGCTTCGTGGGAGACCTGGCCACCCAGCCCTGGCCCAGCCCCCAAGGGCAGCCGAGGACGCCAGGGGCTATGAGAAGGCATGGGCTAGTTCTGTTCTGTGCCCTGAGCTCAGCAGCCTGACAGCCTCTGTGATGGCCCCTGAGAGTCCCAGACGTGCCTGGGCTGAGGCATGAGCAGTGTCCTGGTTAGCACAGACTCGAGGGACGGCTCTGGTCTACCCACAAGCCCAGCTGTCTACCCCAAATCCTCCCATCCCTGGCCCAAAACCAGGAATGTCTGGTCAACTTGGGATCTCTCACAGCAAAAGACTTCCTCAGATGCTGATTTCTCACGTCCAAGAAGATGCTGTTGCTATCAAGAAGTTAGCTCTGCAGTCTGACCTACATCCCTCCGCAAAGGAAGCTGACCAACTCAGCTTTCCAGTGCCTCCAGACTTCCCTGAGGGCCTTGGGCCTGCTCCTCAGCACCCCTCACCGACCTAGGACCTTCTCAGACTTTCTCTGCTTCCCAGTGTTGCCTGTCCTGATGTTCTGGGGACTCTCTCCCCAACTCCATCTCCTGGCGCCTCCCAGGTCTCCTCACCACCACAGTGGCCTTTTGCTGGCTTCCTGCCCCAAATTGTGGCTCCCTGCTTCCAAGTCCACTCTCCACCAGAGTGAAGTCTTCAAACATGTCATTATCACTTTTAGCCAGAAGCCTCTGTGGCCCCAGAACTAGAGCCCTGCCTCCTCCCTACGGCTTGTGAGACCCCATGCCCTCAATCCTAGTACTGCCTCACCCTCAGCCCCTGACTTTGGGCCCTACCAGTGCTATTCTTCACCTAGGACGACCTGCCTGTGATCTCTGCCCCAAGCAAGTGCTCCAGGGAAGTCCACAGGATGCCCTAAAGAGAAGCCCTTGAAGTGCAGGAAACAGGGCTGCTTCCTCAGGCCTAGCCAGAGAGACTGCATTGGAAGGGAACACCCCCAGCATGGAAAGTGAGAGCCCTTGCCTCCTCTATAAGGCACCACTGTCCACCTTGAGGTTACCCGTGTCACAGACCATTGCCCCAGCTCTGGTAGGGTCCAGCGGAGCTCGCTGAAGGCACCTGAGCAGGCTACAGCCCAACACTGACCTGGCATGGCTGTGCCTCCCAGGGCTTGTATGGAGGGCTGCACCAGACTCAAGCTGGCCCCACAGCTTCCATATGTCCCTCTACCCGGTGCTCATCCCTCAACCCAGGTCTTCTGGGCCAGGACTAACTAGTAGCAGAACCCTGGCCCCAGCTGGCACCTCCAATTACCAACCCAGCCCCTGATTAGCAGGAGGGCACGGGGACCCCTAGCCTGACCTACACTCTCTACAGGACAAAGTGTGGGCTTGGCAGCCAGCCCCAGCCAGGCCTTGAGAGGTGGCAGCTGGGCAGTCCTGTCTCCCATCCACTTTCTGAAACCTTTCCCAGATCCTGCCAGCCCTGAAAGTGATCTTTCAGCCCCTACAGCGATCCCAAGGGCAAGAGGCATGGGGCCTCTCTAGCCTCCAAGCCTCTGCAGCCCCTCCCCAAGGGCACCAGGGAGGCAGGGAGGGAGGGTCTAGGTCTTGGCCCCTTGCAGCCCCAGGAGCCCAACAGGCATAGAGGCAGCCCTTGGCACAGTCCACTAGGCGGGGCAGCCCCCTGCTCTAGACTCGCACATGGCCCACAGAGGGGTCCTGCTGGCCAGCTGGCCACGGCAAAGTGTGAGAGGACAGTGTGTTCCCAGACTTAACTTCTGCTTTTCCAGAGGTCACTCAACGACACTCTCCTGGGGAGCTCAGGGGTTTTTAGGAATTGCAGCCAGCTGAGTGAAACCAGATGTGCAAATATGCTCCCTAGAGCCTAGTGTGCCCGTCCTGCCACTCTCTGCAAGGTTGGCAGGGCCTTAGAGCCTATTGTACCTCTCCTCTGGGCGCAAGTGAGAGGTCTGCTTTGAAGGGACTGGATCTGGGCTCCAGCTCCAGTACTCATTGTGCCCCAGAGGATCTCCAATGCTGCAACTTCCAGGGGCTCAAAGCAGGGAAACTCAAACAGATGGACAGATGTGGACAGATGGTCAGGCTGGTGGCCCAATGGAGCTAGAGCTCCCACTTGGCAAATGTGCTGTGCCTGAGTCACCTCCCCAAGCTCTGGAGGCGGGTGAGACCTCTTCTTCGTATCAGCTCCAAAGCAGATGTGTACACTGGCTGCCTGGCCAGAGTACCACTTCTGGGTCAGAGTGCCACATCTGGAACTCCCAGTGTGGGAGCCACAGCTTGGAAACCATTAACCCTGAGTTTACCTGGGGCCTGCAGCACAGACTAAGCATCCTCTTCACCTCAAGGCCTCTGCCAGGGCCCACCACAGGCTCCCTGCAAACCTCATGCAATACCAACTAACCCCGGGTTCCAACTCTTCCTATCAAATGTCAGTTCTTCCTCCCCTCTCTCAGGTGCTGAATGCCATTCCCCATCCAGAGTCTTGGCACTGCCCTGCCCCCAACTGAGATGCCCATGGCTTCTTGCCCTGGACAGTGCCAAGTCCACCCATCAACCATCAGCTGGTCCATGCCACAGCCCCATGCCCCCTCTGCAGCACAATTTTGCTGGATCACTGGTTTCAGGACATTGCTCCTTAGGTGGCTGAGTGGAGCAGGAGAAAGAGAGAACCTGGACTTTGGAGTCACAGTCACCTGAGTTCAAATCCTGCCCTATAACTTGGCCCCAAGCAGCTTGTGGAATCTCTCTGGATGCAGGCTCCTGGCCGGTCACTTAGTGAAAGTCCCTACATTGCCAGCCCAGGACGCCCGCCATAGACCCTGAACAGAAACAGTGTCACACAGAGAGAACTGAGCACAGCCCACCACAATCCAACTTTCCTGGCAGAGAGGATACCACCTAGAGCTTCCCAGCTTACACCCTCAGCCCCTCATGTGGTCTGTGTTCTCAACTCCAGGCTGCTGCTCAGGCTGTCGTACTCAGGGATCCACAGAATGCGTTTTTCCTTCCCATGGTCTGGCCTGACCCTTCCCCTGGGGATCAGGCATGTTCTTCTTGCCACCATAAAGGCTGCGGGGGAGCCTGTGCAGCCTGGGCATGCAAACACACAGACCCCACTCTGCTACCTCCTGGCTAAGGAGGAACAGAGCTGCCTCAAAATTTATGACTCCTGTCCCTAAGTCCATGTCTCACCTCACCTACCAGCAAGATCACATAGAGCTTTGGGCAGCCCCAGGGACCCAGACAGAGGCTAGGACCCAACGCTGCATCACCTGCCACACCCTGTGCTGCTGCCCTGGGGGCATCAGGAGCAGGCAGAAGGTGGTGCAGCCAAGGGCAGCTCTTGCTCCATGGGAAGCCCCCAGGCTAACGGGCCAGCAGTCTTGGGAAGAACCTGGAGTCTACTGCTGGCACGGCCACATGCAAGTTACTTGGTTTCAGCTCGCACGAGGCAAAGCGCCTACAGAGAAAGGACAGTGAGTTCTCCTTCCTCGGTCCCTGAACCAGCATTTGGTTTCATGCTAGAGATCTTTCAGTGAGGTAAGGCATTCACGAAAGGGGGATGGGACTGATCTGCAGAAGAGGCCTAGCTGACAATAGACCAGCGGCACCACCCACCAATATATCTGACACATGGATCAAATGGGAGTGTCATTTCCCAAGTCCAGGAGGCAGCAGGATGTCTGACCCAGGTTCATCACCCTTCTCCCTACTCCAAGACAGGTGGCAGGTGGTGGCAGAGCCACATTTAATTACTCTCATGCTCTCAAGAGTACTTCATCCCTGCAGCTGGAGAATGAAAGCATCTCTCATCCCATCAGGAAGTCAACCCATCCAACAGTCAGGAGGGTGCCAGGTAGGCAACAGCCCCATGTGACAAAGGGAGGGGCAGAACTGGTTACTGCTGCACCCAGGGCAAGTTCCATGAAGCACTCCTCTGACTGAGTGGAGATCTGCCTGGATAGCCCCTTACCAGAACATCCCACCCAAGCACCAGGGCTCCACGGGACTGACATGACCCAGGAGGCACAGGGCTTGAAAGGCAGCTCCCCTATTTGTTCCCCCACCATAGCCCAGCCTGAGAATCAAGCGACCCAGCCTTGCCTTGGGAGGCAGGAGCCACCCCTCTGCTGCTGCCCTGCACTTTGACCTTGAGCAAACTCTTTCTTCTCCAGTCTTGCCTCTGCAGTTACAGAACCTGAAGGGGCTGCGAGGAAGAGCTTCTTTTCATTTTCACAAAGATCTAAGTTTGTCTGGGTGTGAGTGAGAGAGGTAAAGTGGTCCAGTGTGATCTGGCATGGCCAGGTGGCAGGCAGCCCAGGGAAGGCCAGCTTTGGCAGTGAGCTTACCCAAAAGCTAGCCCATGCCATGTCTGGCTCCCAGGTCTGCCAGCCCACACACTACCTGAGCAATCCAGTCAGCCCTTGAGGCTGGGCTTCTGTTCTACATGCATAGACCTCTGGAGGAAGGACACTAAAAAAAGGTGAAGCTCACCTGGATGGGGGAGAGTGTTTTGTGGCTCCTAGAGGCTGCTGTTCACAGTGAGATTGAGCCAGGTTAGGCTGGATCCTGGCTGGAGCATCCTGCCATCTCTACGGTGCCTAGAGCCAACACTATGGAAATACTCATTTTGCTTAGACTTAGGCCTTATGGATGGGCTCATGGGATCAAGCCTCATTTGGGGTTCATTCACTACAGCTCATAGAAACTGATCTGAGTAGCCCAGGCTAGGAGCAAAGTTGATCCATCCCATTCCCTTGTCCAGCAGAGCCAAGAGGCTTGAGCCAGACACGAAGTGACAGAAGCAGTAAGCATCCAAGCTGGTCTTGTATAGCACCCCAGACTTCCTCACTCATCCTGCTCAAGGGACTGGCAGGACATGTGCAGAGGAAGCAGTAACATGCCAGACTGAGCATAATCAGTACTGAGGGCCTGGGCCAGCCCCTGAGAGAGAGGTGGTCACCTATTCTGGCACCTCATAGCAGAAGATGGGTCTAAACAGTGTAAGCAATGGAGGAATGGCAGTGACATGGAGCCTGAGCCAGACCTGAAAGATAACACTCCAGGACTCCATTTTCTCAAGGTGTAAAGGGTTGAGGGCAGGGGAAAATGGGTGAGCCACAGCCTTAGAATTCTGTGTACCAGGTCATAGGTGGTGGCTCACTCGTATTCCTCAACTCTCAATCCTTTAATCTCCAAGCTAGGTGCCATGTGGCAAGCAAGGCCTGGGGGAAGAGTGAGGGCCCCAGGAGCAAGTCAGGCTGGATCCTGGTTGGAGCATCCTGCCAGCCCTATGGTGCTTAAAGCCAAGGCTAAGGAAATACTCATTTTGCTTGCTTCTGACCATCTCTTCCTGAGTTGAGGCACAGGCACACAGAGCCCTCATCCAGGCATCCTTCAGTGAACAAATGATGGAATAAACCAGAGACTGTAATGTGACTGAAGCCAGAATGGGTGTCAAGAGACCATAAGCAAGTCCTTGGGCCTCACATGGACCCAATTTCCCAGGTAAAATAAGAGAATGGGATAAGGTTACCTCCAGAGGCCTGGCTAGCTCTGATATTCTCTACCTGGTCAGGCCCAGATCACAATGACTCTCTGCAACCTCAGCCCCTAAGTGTCACTCAGAAGCTCAAGGTGAGCCCAGAGGCCTGGGTACCCATGGGGCAGCCCTGACAGAACTGCCAGCAGGTACAGGAGAGGCCTGGGGCTGGGGAGCCTCTGAGCAGCCATCAGAGGTTCGAGGGCAGGAAAGGCCAAGCTGCAGCAGCGAAGACACCACAGATGACTCCTCAGAGGGGAAAGCCCCATCCATCAGCCAAACACAAAGCCTCAGCTGAGGTCAAGGCCTGAAAACCATTGCCTGAGTGGCCAAGGACTGGGCAAGTGTCCAGGAACAGGTCAAAGTTGGTCAGGAAAACAGTATCCAGCACCCAGTCCAGGCTGTTCCTGCATACACCTCTTTCCCCTGCCACAATTCTGCCTACCACTCCTCAGGACCACCCATGTTCACGTGGGGGCAGTCCCAGCCCAGCCTCTCAAACTTTGGGGTGAGCTGCAGCGTGCTGGATGCAGACAGGCAAACCAGGCATCAGGCTATGCAACGGCAGCCTAGTCTACTCAGTGGATTTTCAAACTTCTAAAAGAGGAGGAAGGCAATATTTGAGTGCAGAATAGATTTAGATTTTTTTCCCTTAAAAATCAGCTAAAGAGTAGGTGTTAGATGAGGTAGGAGCCAGGGAGGCCAATAGAAAGGCCTCCCAAATTGGGGTGCAGGAGGAGAGCTGTCAATCACCTGATAACAACCCCATTCCTAGCAGGACTGTGTATATCTATAATGCCTATAAAGAGTTCAGGGTGCTGATATGGACCTCCTCCAGAGTCACCATATATGCACGTATCTTGCCATATATACTCCCATATGTCCCCCAAAAAACTAAAGGAGGTTGAGAGGAGTCTATCCTGAGAATGAATTTTCCCTCTCCTAGAAGAACCAGGGTGGCAGGACAAGAATAGAGGTCACCTGGGGAAGGGGCAGTGCTTCTAGGAGCCTGAAAGTATGTGGCCCTGGGCAGCCTCAAGCTCCTACTTGGCACTCCCAAAATCCCTGGTTCATGGCTAGCACATTGTACTGTCACTCCTGCTCTGACTTTGAGAGCTGCCAGCATGACCCAGGTAGAAGTAAATGAGAATAGCTTGGTGGTCAAGGCTGGAGCAGCCTGCACTGGCCATCAAGGCAGAGAGCATCAAGAAATCATCCCCTGGCCTTCCCCTTCCCACCCAGGAAGCTGGGGCACAGGGAGGTGAGGGTGGGAAGAGATGAACAGAAAGGAAACACCAAGCCATGAGCCCTGCTTAATCTGAGAAGGTCAACTGGAACTTGGGTGAGGGAAGCAGGGCCTAGGAAAGAGACTGGGGGACAGCAGCCATAGGCAGGTGCTGTGCAGAAAAGCAAAGGAGACAGTTTGGCTGACTCACTGGTCCAGCCACACCCCCTTCCCAGGTCTCGGGCAGCCAAGTGGTCCTGGTGTGCCCCCTTGTGGCCAAAGGGAGGATGGCATCGTCAATGGCTCCAGCTCCCTCTCAACACACCCCTCCATTTTAATCACACTGCCTTAGACTCCTGGTCTCTGCATCTCCCCCAGCCATCGAACCCTGGGGGAGTAGGCTATAGGCACCCACAAAGCCACACAAGAATGTGTCATAAGGAACAGGGAATAGGCCCGAGGCGGACACGAGTCTGGGAAAGCTAGAATGGAGACAAGGTGGGCTTGAGTCTTGTCATGAGGGACTTGCACTGGTGAAGACTGAGGCTTCTAAGAGACGAGACTAAAGAGACTGTCGAGGAAACTTGGGCATCCTCAGCCCTCTATACTTTTGTTCTCCAGCTCAGCTACACCCTCCCAAGTTTCCAAATCCCTTTGTCCAGCTCTTTACCCCATCTCTACTGCCCAATGCTGCATCTAAAAAAAGCAAGTGCTTAATAACCCAGAAAAAGGACAACTGAGGACATGGTGTATCTCTCTAGGATGGGAGCCTCAGCTTTTCCTCCTCCATACCCCAAAGTCTAGTATCCTGCCAGTACCAATAAAGAGTTGTCACTCATCCAATCATATATTTACTGAGCGTTCACTCTGGGTAGGCATAGTGCTGTTGAATCCTAACAACTTGTGAATGATTTATTTCATTTACAGGTGGGAAAATAAGCTTCAGGGTGTTAAATCACATGCTGAGCATCACACAACTGGCCCAAAAGTGAGCTATGGTCTGCCTGATGCTTGGTCTCACACAGAACTCAATGTGACCCAGAGAGGCCCTTGGGTCTTGACCCTCAGCACGTAAAGATGATGCACAAGAGACCCAAATACATCATGTCTTCACACATGTTCATTCTTGATGTGGACACTCTTAACAAGCTGGAGTGTGTCTGGCATGTCAGCCCAAAGCATGAGAACAGCTACAAGTTAGAAAAAGGGGCTTGGGTGCTATAGCAGGCACTCTGACCACAGCGGGAACGGGGAGTGGGTAGCCTGACAGAGGCCCCACTAAAACTACTGGCAAACCCGGGCACTCAGGGACAGTGGTCCTGTTCCACTTCATTTCAAGTTTAACAGCCTTAATATGGAGCCGCTCTGCTATGTTCAGTGTGTGCCACTAATAGGAAGGGAAAGTGAGACAAAAACATTCTAGAAGGGTTTTATGCAAAATGTTTAAAATAAGGTGTTAGAACCTTTCCCTTTCTGCCATCCAGAAACCCTGGTTATCTAGAAAGCTTTATCTTCAAAGGTCCCAGATGGCTAACATCTGCTTATGCTGAGGCCACCCTAGGTATGGGTTCAGACACTGGCTCTACCTCAGAAACCAGGCCTAAGAAATCACTGAGTAAACCCAATCAAAAGCAAGCTATAACCCACCAGAGCAAGTTCTGACAACCTCCTGGGGAAGAGCTTGTGAAATGAGTGTTATCAGTTCCTATGTGGACTGTTACTGTCTTAACCATAAAAAGCTTCCCAGATAACATCACGCTAAATTATACACCAGTGCAAGATGTAATTAGTAAAGAGAATACAAGAAGTGGGGTTAGGGAAGGGGAGACAAAAGAAAGAAAGGAAAATGGCTAGGTGAAGTGAGCAGGGGAGCTGTACCTGGATAGGGGCCCTGGGGCTCTGGCCTGGGTGACGTGAAATGTGCAGCCCTAGCCTGGGCCCTCAAGCACCACCCCCAGGGCTCTGAGTCTTAAAGTGTCAAGAGAAGGGGATTCATGGGGGTTCCCTAAGACTCACACCAGCCCTGCAAAGCTGCAAATGAAAATCTGAAAGTTAAATACCCAGGGTCACCAGCAGGGGTCTCAGCTTGGATGGCTGTTTGGAGTATCTTCTCTTTGCTTACCTGTATGTTCTAATTTTCCTTACTTTAGATATCTTTATCAGATGTTTTAAATTATAAAGTATCTGTCCACTGCAATACATCTAAACAATGGAAGGGTACATAAAACAGAAATTGAAATGTTCCCCCTCCAACCTTCCCAGTCCCTCTCCTCAACTTAGTGTCTATCCATCAAATAATTCTGCATGTGTATTTACCTGGCATTCTACTAAAATGGGAATGTATCGTACATAATGCTTTGCAACTTCTCATCTAACAATATATTTCTAAATCAGTCCTTATGTAACCCCATATTTTTGAGTACTTGCATAATATTCCATCATAAGCATAGACCATGGTTTATTTAACCACACCTGTGTCAATGGATATCCGGTTGGTTCTAACAGGTTGCTGGTACTAACAAGGCTGGCATGAACACCTCTATACATGCCAATCCCTAGTGTTAATCTAGGGGGTACAATTGTATAAGTGGAGCTAGGGTCATACGTATGTATACATACAATGTTTTAACAAGGTGGTGAAAATTTGTCCCCCAAAGGGTCCACACTGAATCACCCTTCCACAAACTTAACTTTTGGAATTTAAAAAAAAATCGTCAGGTTAAAAAGAAAATAAAAAACAAAACCACCATGCCCAGTCATGCAGGAGGAGGCACGGCAGAGATCGGAACGGGGAATCCCTGGCTGTTGCTCTCCCTGCTCTGCTTGCCAAACTAGGCTCCTCACCAGGTGTCCTCATCAGGCGCGCTTGTGTCCAGTTAAGGATGCTCTCTAGCCTTCTGGCAGGACTCACAGGAAGAACTCGGCCTCTAAGGGAGGCTTGCCTTGGCTGCAAGCCAACAGATGGCCAGGTGTGGGTCAAACTGCCACCAGCCAGCATAATGATGACTTCCAGATTACTATCTTGAGTGCTACTTCCCCTGAGCTCCAGAACCACACAGCCACCTCCCTCATTCACCCTAACTCAGCATATCTAAGACAGAATACCTCCTCTTCCGCCACACCATTCACATCTCAAAACTTTTCCTCCTCTGGAGGTCCCCATCTCAGAAATAGCTCCAATACCCATCCAGTCATTTATGAGTCAGAAGCCTGACTTCTAAGCCCTCACATTATCATATCTAATAAAAACTGGCCCAGCCCTGTGGGTTTCATCCCCTAAGCTGGTCTGTGATCCAGTCCATCTCCCCTCATGCCACTTCTGCCCTGGTTCAGCCCACATTCTCTCACCTGGAGGCCTAGAACAGCTGCCTGCCGCCAGTCTGGCTCCTTCTAAATCCATCCTCCAGCGCCCCAGAGCAAATGTCTAACTGCATCACACCATCAACCTCCACACTCACCACAAGTTCCCTTTCTTTATCTACTGAGGGATCAATTCCAAGCTGGCTCATGGCATCAAGACCTCCCTCCTGCCTATCCCTAGCCTCCACCTCCACTCTAGGGCCTCATCCTCTTGCAGCAACAGCAAGCTGGAGAGGAACAAACAAGGCTGCCACAGTCATCACCAACGATCCATGCCAGATCATCAATCATGGGGCATCAGAGGTCTCTTCAAGCAGTGATACCACTGTTCAGGGCAGTGGGGACAACATGGATCTTCAAACGGTGAGGGTAAAACTTCAGGTATATGTGGGGCCCAGGCTCTCAAAGCTCAGACTCAAAGTGTTTGCTCCCTTCAGCACATCCTTCTCCCAATTGCTTGTGGTCACCGGATTGTCAGGACTGTGTTATCACTTCCTTTAGATTGTATCTGACTCTGAGGGATTCTAAATTGAGCTAAGCTCATGTTGCTGTCCAATCTAATTCAACAGTTTCCTCTGACAAAAAAACAAAACATGTTTCCAGGCAATATCATAAACAGAAACTCTTAGGCTAGACATTTCCCACGTTAACCTTGACTTAACTAAAGAATCTGTCTTTTTTTAAAAATCATAACCCTTACCCCTCCTGAGCTGCATGTTCTTCTGAGACACCCCAGTCCTTTCATGAACCAGCCTGATGCACCTAACAACACTCAGCCCCTGCACATCCCTGACACGTACTCTACTCTCTCTTCCTAGTCTCCAAAGCTCCTCTGACACCCTATGCAGTTTCATGTTTCTGAGACTACTAATGCCATTCCTTCTTCCCACCTCACTGGCCTGGCTAATTTTTTTGGTAACAGCTTTACTGAGATATAATTCATATACCAACAATTTGTGCATTTAAGTGTATAATTCAATGGTTTTTCATATATTTCAGGTGTGCAACCATCACTACAAGCAATTTTAGAACATTTCATCACCTCAAAAAGCATTGTGCCCTTTAACTGTCACTCCTCACATGCTACCATTGCTCCAAATGTCCCCTATTCCTACTGTATATTCAATGCTGTTTTGATGTCCATCGATCTGCCCACTAGACAGGCACGCTTGCCCCCAAGCAAGGCATATGTGACATGTTTTCATTACCGACTCCAGGCCCAGCAAGGCATCTGCCTCCTAGGAATGACAGGAAAGAACAACCATGGTGGGAGCACCTGGCTTTTCTGATTCATCACTCAGCAGCAAGCCCCACACTTATACTTCACTAACATCTCAGAGAGATCCTATTAATATTTTCATTGTACAGCTAAGGATAAATTACTTGCCCAAGGTCACAAAACCAGTAAGTGGCTGAGCTGGTATTAGTTCATCAGTAAGCTCTGCTCTATGTACATTGTCTTTGCCCATCTACTCTATGCACCACTGTCAGCTTCTAGCCCCTCTCCCCTCTGTTCTCATTAAGGTCACCAATGACCTCTGAATGGAAAAACCAAATGAAAAGCTGTCTGACTTTATTTTAATCTCTTGGCCACATTTGGCATTCACTGCCCCCTTCTTTTTCATGTTCTCCCCTGGGGCTCCTCTCAGGGGGTGCCTTTGGCCTTTCTGGCAGGACTATCCTTTTCCCCATCCTTGCTTAACTGAAGTCCTTCCTGGGGGAGGGTCTCATCTTGGACCTCTGCTCTTCTGATTCTATGCTCTCTTGGTGTCAGTGGCCACACTTCTATCCCAATTCCCCAAGCTGCCTCCCAAGTTCAGACCTCACACCTGAGCACTAAAAACAGCCTCCATATTTCCACTCAAATGACTTGCATAGATCCCTCGATCCCATTCAATCTTTCTCCAACCTCTTCCTTCTGCATTCCACCATAATTTCACTCTGCCGCCTACATGGTTGCCTAAACCAGAGATGAGAACATCAGCCTTGACTCATTCTTCCTCAGTCTCCTTATCCAACCCTCAAGTCCTATCAATTCCTTTTCCTAAAATTCCCCAAAAGGCTTCCTGTTGGTACCTGAGGACAGACTGCCATCATCTCTGGACTGAATTACTATAAGACCCTGCAAACTGTTCTTCCCATGTCCAGTGTGGCCCCTACCTCCAATCCACTTTTCCTTTCTTTTTATCTTTCTTTTCTTTTTTTTAGTGGATGAGCTTCAAGATGTTTAATCCCAGGACCTTCTGCTCAGTGTGAAAAGAAAATCCAAATGTTCCTCTCCTGCATCCACCATCTTGACTAGAAGTCTCTCTCCAATCCACTTTTTAAACTGCACGTACATTCTAAAGCATAAGTCCAATCGTTTTACCTGCACTCTGGACAAAGCACTTCCTATGGCTTTTTGAAATCCTTCAAGAGCTGATCTTGTCTAACTTTCCAGTCACACTCCTAGCCACACCACAATTAGTGAAAAATGACTTGCCACTCCTGGAAAACACCAACTACATTTTCATCTGTTGTTTCATGTGACTAGTGATTGGCCAAGCCCAGCCTGGAATCTCACTTTCCTCTTCCCATATGAAACTGTCTCTTGTGAAATAATGTTGAAATGCAGAAGGAGATGTTGTAATGAACAGCAGACAAGTGACTCAGGACAGAGAGGGATAAAGTGTTCTAAAAGACAGCCAGCACATCACACATGTGAGCTCTTCGACCATGGTCCCCGAGCATCAAGCCCGCTGGCTCTCCTCCTTTTGAATGTTGATTACAGTTCTTTAACAGGAAGAAAACATCCTGACTGGACCAAGTGTCAGGCAGAACCTCCATTCCAAATTAAGAAACTGGCATCTAGTACCATCAGCTGAGTTGTAGCTGTATAATCCAGCAAGCCATATGCTTTTGTGTATTTTCCAAGGTTCTGAGTAACAAGAAACCTAATCTATAGAAAAATCCTAGAAACAATGATCAACCCAGTAACAATGAGAACCCCTTAGACTCAGATTATGGTCTCTATCTATCTTTTTTTTATTTTTTGTCCCCTTTTTAATTCCCCCACCACCACCACCACTTCTACCCACGACCTATGGATGTTGCCATTTCCCCTTAAGAACTGGATCTCTGAAGGCAGGGCATCTCCCCCCACATGCTTGTGGCATGCACCCGGGACCTGGTGCCCCCGGGGGCACCCCTGGTGCACTCGGGGGGGTGGAAGCTGTTGCATCTGGAGTATGGTCTGTGGCTCCACCTGGGGCACAAACCCAGGACCTTCTGTGTAAAGCAGACATGCTAACCACTATACTATGGAGCCGCTCCCTCTAACTATCATTTTTCAATAAAAAGAACCAGGTCCCCTAAGAGAAATGATGACTCTAGGTCTGGGCCAAGAAAGGTACAAAATAAGAGTAAAACATACTGTGATCCCAGAAGTAAGGAAGCTCTCAAAGTCTACAGGGTTGTGTCGAAAAGACTTGGCAGCCAATTGAATAAGCTCCCACTGGCCAAGGGACACTTTGAACATCAATAAAGTTAAAAGACCAAAGCACAACAAATATATTAAAATCTACACACATTATGATACTAAACAACAAAAAAAGGGACAAACCTCATTAGTCATCCTTGGAAGATGTTGGAAAACCAACTCCTTATTCTGACATCTAGTAAATATGGGAATCAAGAATTTATCCTGCCTCTCCTATACAGACAGTACTTCAGAGTAACCAAGTAGTTGATTACTGGAAGTATCCGGGTATAGACATATTAAAGCCAGGATTAGCAGAATAAAACACAGAATTAGAATATCATCATTTTGCAACCCCTACTGAAAGAATGATTCTAGGCAATAAATGTCAATGATTCCTTATGTAACAAAAAGAGAAACAACTAGATATCATCTGACTCCAAACCGAAGTACAAATATTGCCTATTTAATATTATTTGTTTA
>NW_011889175.1:1182224-1184227 GCF_000151845.1 Pteropus vampyrus
TCTAGGTCTGGGCCAAGAAAGGTACAAAATAAGAGTAAAACATACTGTGATCCCAGAAGTAAGGAAGCTCTCAAAGTCTACAGGGTTGTGTCGAAAAGACTTGGCAGCCAATTGAATAAGCTCCCACTGGCCAAGGGACAATTTGAACATCAATAAAGTTAAAAGACCAAAGCACAACAAATATATTAAAATCTACACACATTATGATACTAAACAACAAAAAAAGGGACAAACCTCATTAGTCATCCTTGGAGGATGTTGGAAAACCAACTCCTTATTCTGACATCTAGTAAATATGGGAATCAAGAATTTATCCTGCCTCTCCTATACAGACAGTACTTCAGAGTAACCAAGTAGTTGATTACTGGAAGTATCCAGGTATAGACATATTAAAGCCAGGATTAGCAGAATAAAACACAGAATTAGAATATCATCATTTTGCAACCCCTACTGAAAGAATGATTCTAGGCAATAAATGTCAATGATTCCTTATGTAACAAAAAGAGAAACAACTAGATATCATCTGACTCCAAACCGAAGTACAAATATTGCCTATTTAATATTATTTGTTTAAAAGCTAATCTAATCAAGCCTCTAGCTCTAACTACCAAAATTGACAGGAAAAACAAGGGATGGAGGAACATGTTCAACTATACAGCAGAGATGTAATCAACAAAACTGAGATAGAGAGAAATGTAAATCAAATGTCCCAGCTTCTTCAATAAATAAAAGGAAAAATAAGAGACAGAACACCTATATATTAAAAGACCTGAGATAACATCAACCAACTGAAATGTGTGGATCATATTCGGATCTTGATTGAATCATATTTGTAAAAATTTGGCAGTGAAATCTGAACACCAAATGGATATTTGATGACATTAACAAGTTATTGTAGATTCTTTTAATAGAGTAATAACAGTATTGTGGTTATTTTTAAAAATTAGTCATGACCCTTTTCAGAGATACTGAAATATTTACAGCTGAAGTGGTATGTTATCTGGGATTTACTTCAAAATAACTTAGAGGAGTTGGGGGATAAATGGAGCTATTATTGAAATAAGATTGATCTACGGCCATGCCACCCTGAACAAGCCTGATCTTGGAAGCTAAGCAGGGTCAGGCCTGGTTAGTATTTGGATGGGAGACCACCTAGGAAGACCAGGTGCTGTAGGCATAAATAATAATGAACAATAAAAATAATAAATAAATTTTAAAAAATAAAAAATAAGGGATTGTAAGATGACAAGGTCCTTGCAATCTGTGAAGTCAACCAAGGGTTGCCTTGCCTAAAAAAAAAAAGAAACAATATTGATAACTGTTGTAACAAGAATTGATAATTGTTAGGTGATTATTACTTATGGGTTCATTATATTATTCATTCCAATTTATATATGTTTAATAATATCCATAATAAATAGTTTTAAAGAGAACAGAAGGAGGGGAAAATTCTGGAGGGCAGAGCTAGAGCCTCATTCACATCTGAATTCTCTGTATCCAGTCAGACAAATCAATAAAAATGTTTTTAGGCTAAAGCCAGGATCAAAGCTGAGAGTTCAGGCTCAGAACTAAAGTAATGCCTGAAATACCTGCCTGGCTCTCTTAGGAGGCCAAGGGGATGACGCACAGTTGGCCTTCAGGAAATATTTCTTGAATGAGCAAACGAACACTTGAACATTGAAGTAGCACTATAAATGCTCATCAGGTCTGAAATATATTCACTTAGTCACATCCAATCACCTCAAATTCATCAAGTCTCTGTAGAAGGTGGTGCTCTATACCATCAGTACCTCTGCCATCATACCCAGTGTTAAGGAGCCAGGGGATTCCTCTCCTGGTCTCAGTCTGATTTTTTTTTTTAAACCGAGGATCTGGGATCCCAGATGATTTGTATGTACTCTCATCCTCCACACTCTGCCACCCAGGGCTCCTCTTGGTCACTGATTGGGCCAACTATTTCTGCTCTCACTACTGGTCTCTCTGCCTGAGCCTTGAATGCTTTT
>NW_011889175.1:1184277-1186696 GCF_000151845.1 Pteropus vampyrus
AAAAAAAAAAGAAACAATATTGATAACTGTTGTAACAAGAATTGATAATTGTTAGGTGATTATTACTTATGGGTTCATTATATTATTCATTCCAATTTATATATGTTTAATAATATCCATAATAAATAGTTTTAAAGAGAACAGAAGGAGGGGAAAATTCTGGAGGGCAGAGCTAGAGCCTCATTCACATCTGAATTCTCTGTATCCAGTCAGACAAATCAATAAAAATGTTTTTAGGCTAAAGCCAGGATCAAAGCTGAGAGTTCAGGCTCAGAACTAAAGTAATGCCTGAAATACCTGCCTGGCTCTCTTAGGAGGCCAAGGGGATGACGCACAGTTGGCCTTCAGGAAATATTTCTTGAATGAGCAAACGAACACTTGAACATTGAAGTAGCACTATAAATGCTCATCAGGTCTGAAATATATTCACTTAGTCACATCCAATCACCTCAAATTCATCAAGTCTCTGTAGAAGGTGGTGCTCTATACCATCAGTACCTCTGCCATCATACCCAGTGTTAAGGAGCCAGGGGATTCCTCTCCTGGTCTCAGTCTGATTTTTTTTTTTAAACCGAGGATCTGGGATCCCAGATGATTTGTATGTACTCTCATCCTCCACACTCTGCCACCCAGGGCTCCTCTTGGTCACTGATTGGGCCAACTATTTCTGCTCTCACTACTGGTCTCTCTGCCTGAGCCTTGAATGCTTTTCCCCCCACCCCCACCCCAGCTCTCTGCATGGCTGGCTCATCACTGTTCACATCTCAGCTCAAATATCCTTTAACCAGCCACATTCTCTAAAAAAAGGTCCTTTGTGATTCTCTATTACTTCACCACTGTACCTTTCACTGGTATCACCCCCATGTAATTATATATAGTATTTAGTTTAAAATAACAATAACAGCAGCTAAGACACTGACTCAGCACTTATCATGTGCCAAATTCATACTAAGTGCTTTACACGGATTATCTTGTTTAACCTTCATAACCACCCCACCAGATAGATGCCACTATTATTATCACTTTACAGATGATGAAACTCAAGACAGAGAGGTTACTTGGTCACAAAGCCATGAAGTAGTAAGCTCACATTTGTAACTGCTATGCTACACTGATCTCGTAATGTCTTCCTTCCCCACTGACCTCCACTCCTAGACTATGAAGGTCAAGAGAACATCATTCACCCAAAATAAATAAAATCAGAAATAAAAGTGGAGAAATGACAACTGACACCACAGAAGTACAAAAGATTATAAGAAAATACTATGAACAAACATACAATCTTTTAAGATTGAATCAAGAAGAAATTGATATTCTGAACAGACCAATAACTACCAACGAAATCAAATCAGTAATCAAAAAACTCCCAATAGATAAGTCTTGGACCAGATGACCTCACAGTTGAATTTTACCAAATGTTCAAAGAATTAACACTATCCTTCTCAAACTATTCCAAAAAAAAAAAAAAAACTGAAGAGGAAGGAAAGGTCCCAACCTCATTTTACAAAGCCAGTTTTACCCTGACTTCAAAACCAGACAAAGACATTATGAAAAAATATATAAAGGTCAATATCCTTGATAAACATAGATGCAAAAATCCTCAACAAAATATTAGCAAACTGAATTCATTAATACATTAAAAAAGATCACACACCATAATCAAGTGGGATTTCTTCCTGGGATTCAGGTTGGTACGATACCACAACTCAATTAATGTGATACACTACATAAACAAAAGGTAGGATAAATATCATATGATCATATCAACAAAGACAGAAAAAGCATCTGACAAAATCCAGCACCCATTTATGATAAAAACTCTCAACAAAGAAAGAACAGAGAGAAAATACTGCAACATAATAAGAGCCACATCTGACAAACCCACAGCTAAAATGCTTTTAATTTTTAATACTCAAGGATGAAAAGCTAAAAGCATTCTCCTTAAGATCAGAAATAAGACAAGAAAGTCCACTTATACCACTTCTATTCAACACAGTATTAGAAGTCCTAGCCACAGCAATCAGACAAGAAATAAAAGGCATCCTAATTGCAAAGAAAGAAGTAAAACTGTCATTATTTGTAGATGACAGGATACTATATAGAGAAAATCCTAAAAAATCCACCAAAAAGCTATTAGAACTGATACATGAATTCAGTAAAATAGCAGGACGCAAAATTAATATTCAGAAATCGGCTGCAGTTTTATACCAATAATGAACTACCAGAAAGAGAAATTTAAAAAACAACCCCATTTACAGTTGCATAAAAAACAAAAAACAAAAAACACCTAGGAATATATTTAACCAAGAAAGTAAAAGACCTGTACTCAGAAAATTATAAGGCACTGAAGAAATTGAAGTAGATACAAATAAATAAAAGCGTATACCATGCTCATGGATAGGAAGAATTAATATCATTA
>NW_011889175.1:1187831-1189989 GCF_000151845.1 Pteropus vampyrus
TATGTTCACTGCGGCATTATTTACGATAGCCAAGACATGGCAGCAACCTAAGTATCTATTCACAGATGTTTGGATAAAGATGTAGTACATTTAACAATGGAATACTACTCGGCCGTAAAAAAATAATGAAATTTTACATTTTGCGACAATGTGGATGGACCTAGTGGGTATTACAGTATGTGAAATAATAAGACAACCAAATACTATATGATTCCACTTATATATGGAATCTAAAGAACAAAACATATGAACAAACAAAACAGAAACAGACTCATACATACAGAGAATAAATTGATGGCTGTCCGAAGGGAGGGAGATTGGCAGCTGGGTGAAAAAGGTGAAGGGATTAAGATGTACAAATTGGTAGTTACAAAATAGTCGTAGGGATGTAAAATACAATATAGGGAATATAGTCAAAATATTGTGATAACTTTGTATGGTGCCAGGTGAGCACTAGACATTAGAGTGGGGGAGGATCACTTTCTAAGTTATATAAATATCTAACCACTATGCTGTACACCTGAAACTAATAAAATATTGAATGTCAGTCGTAGTTGGAAAAAAACACATTATACATTTCTTATCTGCATTTTGTTTCCTTACATACCACAGTATTTTACATGCTAATAAAAAACTAAAATGCTATTTTAATTATTGTATTAATTATATGGCTAATTATATGGCTACTTAATTGATCTATTATTTATTTAGATGGTTTCTAATATTTAGTTGTATAAACAGCTTTTTACCTTGAAAAAAAAGGAGAACCTCATTCAACAAAGTATCTCAGTTCTTATCGCATAAAATAGGTGTAAGTATATGTTGAATGAATGAAAACATTCAAAGTAATACTGTATGTTTTTTGTACATCTCTGACCCACTCCCTCATCCCCACAAGTCTCTAACACAGGACCCAGCCCCCAGAAGGTACTCAACACATCCAGAAACACTCAGAGCTACAAAGAGCTTTTGTGACCATCCAGCTTTTCTGCCCCCTCAGCTCACCAAAGGAGGTAGGACCTCTTCAGGTTCTTTCTCCTACCTCGGAGAAGAGACAATCAAGCAAGATGCACAATGGAGGACATATGGGCTTCAGAGGTGCTAAGAGACCAAATTCTAGCAGAAGAGGTCAGCAGCAGATGCCCTTCTGGAATGGAATCCAGGGAGGAAGGCTAGAGTGTGGTGGAGGGTCTATACTTATCTTACCTTGCAGAACAAATAAACACCCTCTGCACAATGCAATGCATCTTCTGAGAAATGTCAAAACACCTGAAACGTGTTCTTTGGAAACCTCATCACCTTAATACATACCTACAGATACCCACTAAGCACCACAGGTTTCCTTGGTGTCCCCTTCTTCTTGGGATGGGGAGGCAAAAACATCCAACAACAAAGGCCTGGAGGCCAGGCCTCTGGTGTCACCTTCAGAAGGCTTTCTTGTAGAGGACAAATGGGGTTTCTGATCACTTCTTCCTGCTCTGGTTACCACAAGCCCCTGAACATTCTGAGCATCTCCATGTTCCCAGCATCCTAAACTCCGTATCAAGAAACTTTTAGGAAAGCAGCACAAACAAACAAGAGCTATGATTGGGTAGAGAGGACAGTGTTCTAGCCTAGCATGGCCACAAAGAGGTTCTAAGGCAGGGTGCTACTGGGGCTGGGCCTTGAAAGATGGAAATCACTGGGTTTCATGGGGACAGAAGGAAACAGAGAGAATGGCAGGTGCAAATTATACTGACAACAAGAGCTAACATTTACCCAGTGCTTATTCTGCCATTGGTGCTGGGCTGTTTTACATGTAAAATTTTGCTGACATCTCACAACCTTCTGAAAGTAGTACTATTAATATACTAGATGAAGAACCCAAGGTCCAGAGGTGTTAAATAATTTGTCTTAGGTAATCCAGTAATTGGCAGGGATGGGATTCAAACTCGGATTTGTCTAATTCCAAAGACGGCCACACTATGTGCACCAAAAGCCAGGGGCATGGCTTGTGTGAGGGAAAGGAGTATGTGTGAAAGAGCAAGAGAACCTCTTAATGTCATGTTAAAGGTCTGTATAGTGATCCACAGGGTTCCATGTCCCGAGCAGTGTTGTAGGAAGAATAGCCTAACATGTTTATGAAGGATGATGTAGAGTCTGCTGAGAAGATGGGAAC
>NW_011889175.1:1190944-1217141 GCF_000151845.1 Pteropus vampyrus
GGAAGGCTCACCCCGCGGCCAACGTGAAGACACAATGGTCCCTAACGCCTTGGTGTATGTGTTATAAGGGAAATGGGACTTTTCCGCTTAGTTCCCCCAAGCGTTGCCACGGGACAGCTCACTCTGGCTACGTCAGAGTAAAGAGACTTTATGGGCACATCTCACACCAACCACTCCTGAAAGACCCTCTTTTCTAAACAACGCGGTGGGTATAGGGGGGTATAGGGGGGAAGAGGTGGCCCCAGCAGAAGCGAACTACTGAGGTTCTTAAAGCCTTGTTTTCGTTTGGGCCTGAGCCGAGTAGCAGCTAGAGCTAGTTCCCCTTCCCGCGCACCCGCCATCGACCCCTAAGTTCTCAGCGAGGCCTCTCCGGCGCTTCGAGAACGCCCGCTTTCGGCTTCCTAGGCCAGACCTCGGAACCCGCAGGCCCGGGCCAGCCTCCTTGCCCGCCTTTCAAGGCCCGGCATCCCGGCCCCGCGGCTCACCCTCGAGCGTCTCGCACTGCACCAAATTGAGGTAGTCGGCTTGGCTGAGCACACCAGCCTTTAGGCCGCGCACCAGTCCCTCCAAGTAGCCATTGTCCACGTTGAAGTAAAGCTCCGGGAAGAACGACATGGCTGCGGCGGGGCCGGCGGGACCAGAGAACCCCAACCCGCAGGCACGCAGCGCAATTCCAAAACCAGCTGACTCGGCGCCGGCTACGGACTGTCAAGCACGTCAGGTGACGCGCAAGCGCCTCACGTGACCATAATGGGGCGGAGCTCTGAGCCGTACCCGGCTTCCGCTTGGTTTCCGGCGCTAGCGTTGCGCAGGTGTCGGCTAGGACGGCCCTCTGGCGCCTGCGCGCTGAGGGGATGAGAGCCTCCCGCTCCTGGCTGGAGCGGCTTGGAGCGGCTTAGAGCGTTTGAGGCTGGCCGCGTGGTGGCGCCCGTGGCCGCGGGAATTGGATTGGGCCCTCTAACTTTACCAAGTCTAGTGCATCTGGCACTGTGGGGCATGCGGAGTATAGACTAGCTTTCCCAGGTCTAGTGCATCTGGCACTGTGGAGGCGTGCGGAGTATTTATGTTTGGAAATATTCCAGACTGTTGCATCAGCTTTCTCTTGAGTAGAACTGAGGTACGGTAAGGGGAGGGCTTCCCTGGGGGTCACATGTCGAATTAGCTGCAAGCAGCCCCTGGAGCTTAATGCTTGGTCGCCAGCCAGGAGTTAGAGCCCCTGTCTCGTGCTGCGCCCACCCTTCTGCGCATTTACTGTGCAACATAATGCGAAGGCTGGAGCCCGGCTCTCCTTTGCTTACCCCAACGGCACCTGGCGCCCTAAGAGCGTACTTGTAAGTAACTCAGATGATGACGTAACACAGGCCCTGGGGTAGGGGTGTGTGTGTGGTTTCTAGGCTCTGCGGCATCCCCATCCCTGCCCTGACCTTCCTCCTCCGACAGCCACGTTCGAAATAATGCCACAGCCTCAGGGTTGGTCCCAAACTTTATTCACGCCTCCCTATTCCAGCCTCGACTCTGATGTCGGCCACCTAGGTTCGGCTGCAGGGGTTCATGGCAGTACCCAGCTTGCGGCAGTAGCAGAAGGCGTTGAAGAAGCGGCAGTAGCACGTGGCGCATGGGTCACAGCACGGTACCTGGTGTCCCAGACAGGACTCGTGCAGCCGTACACAGCGACGCGGGGAGCGTGGTTCGCGTCCTTCTGGATCTAGCACCTGCAGGGATGCAGGAGCATGGGTCTCCAAAGGCAGATCTAGGGACCTCACCTGCCCCGATCCAAGTGGGATGGCAGTGGAACATGAGGAAGGATGGTGTGCAGTGACCCCCCAGGTAAAGGGGTCACTAAGTGGAGAGTGGGGATGATGCCTAATATCCCCTCCCAAGGCCTGTGGCCTCACCCCTTTCCCTGAGCAGTTACCTCTGCCAAGTCCTTGGCCTCCTGCAGCAGAGCTTCTTCCGCCTGTTCTGCAGTTGTCCTTTTCAGCCCAGGCCTCAGACCCAGGCCTGGGACAGATGATGTGAGAGCAGAACCCCCCCATGCACAAAACACCCACCTCCCAGGCCTAGGATTGGGAAGGGGGAAGGAGGGTGCATACCAGGCAAAATAATTTGTGACCAGAGGGTGTCTAGACCACTCAGACCCACCCTTGCCCACACTGACCTGGCAACTCTGGGATGGGGGCCTGGTCAGGCCTTCTGATGCCCTCTAGGGGGGCCAAGCCCATCTGGGCCCCCTGCATGGCAGGCAGTGCCAGCAGCAGAGCACAGCACAGCAACACTGCAGTCAGCATGGCCTGGCTCAGCAGGAAGACCAACCACTTAGTCCTTCTTCATCCTTGGAGGACCTTTAAGTTACCCTACCCCAGAGAGAGGCCCCCAGACAGCAGGAGTCTCTGCCCAACTTGAGGACTTACCTCTGCTTGCTGGATCCTTGCCCCAAGAGTTCCTGACCACCCTGTGCCCTCAGCTTATATGGCAGGGTCTAATGAAAGGCCCACACGTGACTGCGCCCTGCAGCCAGGGCATGAGGGGCCCTCCCCAGAGGGGCGAGTTACAGCTCAAGCCTCTCTCCCTGGAACCTGAGCTTTTAAGTGCTGTACAAGAGGGTGCCCATCTCCAATTGTGGGTGAGGTCTCTAGGAGTCAATCAAAGTTTGGGAACAAGATGGGGTGCTGAGGGCCTCCAAATTTCTACAGGACAGGGACCTGGGGGTAGGCAGGCTGGAGCCATTAGCAGTAACAAGGCAGGCAGCGCTGACAGCTTAATTTAATTTGTGACCCCGGAGATGCTCACTCAGACACTACATGGCATGTTGTTTGCTTTGCTTCCAGGAACTTGGGTCAAGGGCATTGAAGGGGGTGATGTGCCAGTGGCCAGAGGGGTGAGGGTGGGGTATAGACCTAGACATTGGATGTTTTGGTGGGGAAAGGGAAGGGGAGAAGCCTACCTAGCCAAAACCAGACCCTCCTGCTTTCATCCCTGGCCCTGCCTCCCCTCTGCTTTCTCCCGCCAGACTCTCTAAGACCCCCACCTCTTCTGCCCCCAAACCCCTTTCTGCCTAGGGTTCCTGGAAGCCAAGGAAGCAGAACGGACTGTTCTCTGGGTAGGCAAATAGCTTCAAAGTAAAAAGCTTTCAGGCCGCCTGTCTCATTAGTGCTAATGGCTGCTCCCTTCCTCCCTGTGTTATCAGAGTTCTGCCCACGCCTGGTCTCATCAGCACAATGCTGGGGTGAATCAGACTGCCCTTTCGCGGAGATGCTAAGACACACAGGACCCCTGCCTTCCCTCACCACTCTGGAGGGCAATTTATCACACATTTGCCCATCAGGAAAAAGGATGCAGGCTGAATCAGCTTCAAGGCCTCAATGTACAAACTGGGCTGGCCCAAGGCAGCAGGAGGAGGATGAAGGGGCTGTTTGTAGCCCAGGTTTACACAAGCTATTGTGAAGAAGTCCTCCCAGCAGCAAGCAGAAACCATAGGTTGTCATTTGGCAGCCTTTGGCCTGGTGTCAGCACCAGCAATTGGTGTTGGGGTGCAGGTTGCATGGGAAGAAGGCATTCTGCAGAGGATGGGCCTGTGACAACTTCTTCTGCAGATGGGCACTGATGTCTGTTCTGGGATCAGGCTGGCATTGGATTTTATTTGTGGTTGGCTCAGGGTAACAGTCCTAGGAGCTCAGAGGGTCACATACTATTGCAGGGGGAGGAGGCAGGGTAATCTGGGAAAGCCTCTCTGAGGATGTGGTCCCTGAATGATCGGCAAAGGGCTAGTCCCCATTTCTCCCCTAAGAATGTTACTGGCTGTCTTTGTGACTCTGTCAGAAAGCTAACCTGTTGTCAAGGCCTCCCCGACAGCTGACATTGACTTTTCTCTTCCAGAGGCTGTAGCTGGGCCTAGTGGCCCATCCCAGGACTTCCTCTTCTCAGAGTGGTGCAGGGTGAAGGTATTAGGCACCCAGGTGTGCTCCCGTCCTGGTGGGGCCACTTGGAGCTAGAAAGGGCAGTACAGCAAATATACCTGAGACATGTTTTCCAAATCCTTGTGCCCTGGCCCCATCCTTAGAGATTCTGGCTGAAGAAATGGTGGTGGCAAGCAGGGACTGCATGTGGATTTTGGAAAGGGCAAATTGAGGTGGGGGCTCTGGGCACTGGCTGGGCCTGGTTAGCACCCATGCTGAGGGCAGCTCTTCATACTCTGGGCCAAGGCTCCCTCCCACCCAGGCACTCAGTGGCTTTGCTCACCTACAGAGCAGTGGCTGTCTTTACGTAGGTATGCGCACACAAGTGTATCAGCCCATGAACAGTGATGGACAAAGGCTGAGGCACTCATGGGCAGCCCAGGTCCCTGCTCAGATCCAATAGGGGAGACAATCAAGAAAACCAACCATCAGAACACAGTGAGATAATCAGAGAAATATAAACATTGAATATTTGATAATACTAAGGAATAATTGTTAATATTTTAGTGGTGATAATGGTATAATGGTTATGCTTTTCTTCTAAATAAAGGACTCGTCTTTTAGAGAAATATAAGTAAATACTGATAAAATGATAGCATTCTGGAATTCACTACAAAATAATCCAGGTCGGGGGGGATAGTGGTAGGTAATACAGATGAAACAAAATTGTGCAAGAGTTGGTAATTGTTACAACTGGATGATGGGTACATGGACTTCATTATCTTAGTACTGCTACTTTTGTTTATGTTAGAAATTTTCCATAATGAAAATTAAAAACAAAATAAATTTTTTAAAAATGCAGTGAGAAAGTTTTTTGATAAAAGAATGTCGCAGAGGCATGTGGCACCAGGATAGACACCTACCCCAGGTGAGGGAAAGGGCAGGAAGTTTGCTAGGGAAGGCTTCCTGGGGGAGGAAACTTTTACTCAGTCATGAAGCTTGAGTAGGAGTTGGGAGGATGCCAGGCAAGGGACAGTGTACATTTCCTGGACCCATAACTGGCACACGGTCTATCAAGCTGCCTAATTACACAACTTAACACCAACACAGGCTCTGCCCCAAGCCTGGCTCCTGCTCAAAGGGCCCCAGCCTGATAAACAGTCAGTAGACTCTTTTCTCTCACCTGGGATCAGGGAGTCAGATACTCCCAAAGTTAATTCAGTCCATGAGTCGGTCAGCAAACATCTCTAGCCACCTTCATGTTGTCCAGCTGCTCTGAATGTGCACAGGCTCAGATCATAGCAGCACTCATGCAACCCATAAACCGAAGTAGAGGCCAAAGAAGGAAATCAACATTTGTTTATGCCTTTTCCCACCCCACCCTTTTTATGCCCTCCAGCAGGTGTCACCCACCTCCTGCCACCACTGAATTGGCCCAAAACATGGACTATGGGTTTCTCATCATAGCTCTATCTATATATCTATATCTATATCTGTAAGTGAATTTTCCATTGGCTTATCAAATTAGTTTTTACAAATAACTAATCTTTGGCTTGATTTATCAGTTTTGTTACAGTTAAGTTTCTTTCACTTTCTAATTTCCTTGAGTTTGTCAATCCTTAACATTTATCTTTCCTTCCAATGAACATAGTTGCCTACCTCCAGTATTCTATAAAAGTCCCCTCCTTGGGACCCCATTTCATCTGCTAATGAGTACAAACATTGTATGGTGATTTTACTGGTCAAGAACTGACCTGATGTTCCCAGGACAATGCTTGTTAGCAAAAGGACCTTCAGAAATGTGTGGCATGATCTGGGTGGAGGATTTGGGAGACCTGGGGGGATGCAGAGCCTAATTCATGAGGCTGGGGACCCCGAACATTAGGGACCCTGGCTTCAGGGGAGAAAGGGGAGAGCGTGAATGCTCTGTGCCAGAGACCAAGTATGAAGACCAGGAAGAGTGCTTGAAACTCTCCTGCTGCTCTTTTTCCTCCTACAAAGTAGTACTTACCCCAAGGGCACTGTTCCTGATTTATCAAACAGGTGGTGGGTGTGGCATCAGAGCCATAAGCACCCACTGGCTCTCCCAGTCCAGCTTCATTCTGAAACCCAGGACTCCACCCAGTACACTGCCCCTGCTGCTCGTCTGTGGGAATTCTAAAAGGCAGAGTACCCTAAGTAATCAGGGAAGGGAAGCAGGATAGATGGGGGTTATTTCTGGCTGGTGTTGTGAGCCCTCAGCCATAGGGGAAATGATTCTCAACCTAGAAATTGTCCTTTCTGCTAGAGTCCCAGGAGCTCTCCAACATGCTCACCTCTGTCACTCAAGTTTTGTGCAGGTAAGAACAGAGGCACTCTGCAGGAACTCTGGACATAGGCAAAGAGATGCTGCCTAGGGCCCTGGGCACAGGGGTGAGTCCGTGTCTGTCTTTTGACAAGTTCAAGGTGAGCTCAGAATTAGCTGGAGAGAGTAGAGAGAGCTGCTGTGGCTCCCAGGGTTCTCTGGACTCTCTTCCTTCTGCTTTTACCACTTCTCATTCTCTATGCCTCCGGCTGCAGGCCTAGGAGGTAGAGGTATGGGAGCTGGGAGGGGGTTGAGTCCCATGGGGAAGCAATCATCTGGGGACATTTGATGGGAAGGATAACCTTCCAACTTAAACCAGCCCCCCTGGGACATGGCTATCACCCAGGCACCAAGCCCCAGCCCAGTGTGGAAGGAGGAGCTCACAGCATGCACCCTCCACCACCACCACCAGCAGCCCCACTGGCCATTTCCCAGCTTTGCCCCTGTAGGCCCTGCATGAACTGTCCACCAAGCCCTGGGTAGGGGTCCTCCTCCCAACTCTGGCCAAAGCCAGACTTTGTGTCAGGGTCTGGCATACAGGCAAGTTTTCCTACTTGCCTCATCCCTTTACCTGCTACATGTTTATCCAGTGCTCCACAGCAAGACCCCCACCCCACTTAACTCTCAGCAGAACATTGAACTAAACATTATCATCTCCATTTTAAAGATCAGGAAATTGAGGCTTAGAGATTAGAGGTTAAGTGATTTAACTCTGATCACTCAGCTAGGAAGGAGCTAGCATGCTTTCCTTTCTTCCTCCTATGACCCGGGGCATGTTTTAGAGCTGGAGAAGGTTGTGGGGGGGGGGGGGGGGTGCATACACAAGCTTGTATAAGCTGACGCCAATGGCGCCAATGGTGGACAGGGTCATCACCTACCTATAGAGCTCCCAGGGGGCTGCATATAAATAAGCAAGCGGCTGCTCCATCCACCCTCAGCTCAGCACCATGAGGCTGTGGGCTGAGTTGGCTGCCAGAACTGTGCTAAGTGTCCTTATGCTCTCAGACACATTTCTAAATAATCCATGAATCAAGAAATCACAAGGGAAACCAGAAAATGTTTCAAAGTGAATGAAAATTAAATAAAATATATCAAAAGTTATGGAATGCAGCTAAAGGAATACAAATATTTAAGTGTATATATTATAAAAGAAGAATGGTTGAAAAATAAATTATGTAAGCTTCTTTAAGTGGGAGAAAGATATTTTCAATAGTGTTGGAGCAAGTGACTGTTTTACCTGTACCTTGCAGCCTTCACAAAAATTAATTAGAGATAGATCAGGAACATAATTCGAAGGTAAAACAATAAAGCTTCTAGAAAAAACAAAATATCTTCATAACACTGGAGTAGGCAAATATTTCTTAAACAAGACACAGGAAGTATTAACCATAAAAAGTTTAAACTATTTAAGAACTTCTAGTAGTTAATTAAAGATAAGAAAGTGAAAAGCTGCAAACTGGGAAAAGAATAATGCAATATGTATACTCAAAAAAGGACTCATGCAGAATAAAGAATATCAAAATCATTAAGGAAAAAGGACTTGAACAGGCCCTTCATGAAAGAGGATTTCCAAATGGCCAATAAGTATGTGGAAAGATGTTCAATATCACTAGAGAAATTTAATCCATAGAGATATGTGAATTAAAACCATAATGAGATACTATAAACTGACTAGATTGGTTAAAATTAAAAAGATTGACAATCCCAAGTGTGGATGAGGAAGTAACTAGAACTGGCAAGAGGTAAATTGGAAAACTGTATTATTTACTGTAACTACTACACCTGATTTTTCATGGGTACAAACCCAAGAAAACTCAGTGCAGTATCTACTAAAAGGTATGTATAGAATGTTCTCATCAACTTTATTCATAATAACTAAAAACTAAATACAATTCAAATACCTACCAAATGGATAAATAATGATTTATTCATACAACTAGAAACTAAAAAAAAAAATTTAATGTATGAACTGCTGTACACAACGACATGAGTAAATCTCACAGACATCATATTGAATGAAAGATATCAACCACAGAATAGTAAATATGGTATGGTTCCATTTATATGATGTTCCAAATCAGGCAAAACTATAATAAATGGTAATAGAATGCTACATAGTGGTTAGCTCTGAGGGCATTATTGACTGAGGGAGGGAAATAAGGAAGACTTCTGCAGTGCTGGAAATGTCTTATACAGTAGTCTCCCCTTATCCAAAGTTTCACTTTCTGGGGGTTTAGTTACCCATGGTCAACCATGGTCCAAAATTATTAAATGGAAAATTCCAGAAACAAACAATTCATAAGTTGAAACTACACACCATGCTGAGTAACATGATGAAATCTCATGCTATCCTGCTTTATTCTGCCCAGGATGTGAATCATCCCTTCGTCCAGGGTAGCCATGCTGAAGAGCTCCCTGCCCATTAGTCACTTAGTAGCTGACTCAGTATGGCAGTGCTCTTGTCCAGGTTAACTCTTATTTTACTTAATGATGGCCCCAAAGCACAAGAGTAGTGATGCTGGCAAATCAGAGAAGCCATAAATTGCTTCTTTTAAAGTGAAAGGTGAGAACAGTACAATATTTTGAGAGAGAGAGACCACATTCATATAACTTTTATTACAGTATATCATTATAATTATTAATTATTATTGTTAATCTTACTGTGCCTAATTTATAAATTAAACTTTATCATAAATATGTATGTATAGGAAAAAAACTATCTATAGCAGTGGTCCCCAACCTTTTTGGCACCAGGGACAGGTGGTCCTATGGGAATCTAATGCCTGATGATCTGAGGTAGAGCTGAGGCGATGATGCTAGCATTGGGGAGTGGCTGCAGATACAGATACAGCTTCGCTTGCTCGCCCACTACTCACCTCTTGCTGTGTAGTACTGATCTACAGCCCAGGGGTTATGGACTCCTGATATATAGGGTTTGGTACTATCCATGGTTTCAGACATCGACTGGGGTCTTAGAACATACCCCCCATGAATAAGAGGTAACTACTGTATCTTGATCTTGGTGGTAGTTACATGGGTTTCCTTTTCATTGTCAGGATCTTCCCTGACTTTGAACTTTGGCATGACTCTTACTCATACTCAAACCTTTCTCATTGCACCTCTCCTCAAAGCAACCCCTGTGTCCTTTGACAAGAGTTCTTCAGACAATAGACCCAAAATCACCTTTGAGGTGGTAGCAATGGGTGCCAAGAGAAAAACGGTACCTACTGTCTGAGTCAGTGGCATTGAAAATGGTCATTTCTTTAGCTTGCTGTCCTTATATGTGTTTGTCTGTCTCTTGTGACACTCATTGTTCTCCCTGTCCCTGGAATTTGTCTTCAAGCTGTTGACTTCTGGAATTCGCAGACTTCACAATGCGGTACTTTTTTGTCTGTGGGTTATTTCTCCAAAGGAAAAGGCAATAATTTCCTAAAAACCATATGAATGCGAAGAAAAGCAGTATGTTTTTGTTTTTTTATAGCGCATAATAAAAATAGCATTATGCGCTATAAAAACAAACACGGTATCTGTGAGATGATGTCAGTTGTAATGAACGGAAAGCTTGATTTAAACTGCCTTAAATTATGAAAATAATTTATTGGCTCATATAATTGAAAAATCCAGAAGTAGGACGGGTTTCAGATGAGGTTTCATACAGTACTTCTTGACTTTATAAGCTTAGTGTATGAAACTTGGTGTACGAAACCAGCTGGTTGCCTGTATCCTCATTTGCATCTTTATTGACCAATCAGAGCAGCTCTAAAATGACCAATCAGGATGCACAATTCTGACCAATCAGGCCAGTGCTATTTGGGCCAATCAGACAATGCCGATTTGGATTTCTTATTTGCATAAAAATAGACCAGTCAGGTATGGGGTGGGAACTTTATAAAAGCAAGATTTGTGGCAGTGACCTTTTTTTGACATCAGTAAAGTTGTCTCCTTTTTGTGCATCATTTCCCTTTGCGTTCCTGCCCTGGATGTGAATGTAATGCCTAGAGCTGTAGCAGCCCACTTGTGGCCATGAGGGAAAAGACTTGTGGATGGTCTAACATGCTAAGGATGGTGGACAAGAAAAGTATAATGTCTTTATGATATTGTAAAGCAGTTGTCTCAACCCTGGTCTGCCCACCTCCTGATACCATATTGCATGAGACAGACATGAAACAAATATTTGTTTAAGCTACTTTTAGGTTTCTCTTACTTGCAGCTAAACACATTCTTAACCAATCTCTTCAGTTCTTTACATTTCTGGTCCACTTTTTTTTGTGGTAAATGCTCCCTTCTCAGCCTTGTTCCCCTTCTGAACACAAACTGCCTTCCAGAAGTTTCTGAGGCCTCCTGCTTTTGCACTCACATCTTTAAGTGAGAGTTACCTTTGTCCCAGAATTCCCTGGTCCTGGTTCTGGAAATCCTGCTTGCATGTGCTGAAGGCTGTGGCCAGTTACTCTGATCTGGCTGCTGCCTGATGGTCCTCCCTTGACCTTAGTTGAGCTGTATAGGCCCTGAGCATCCCCAAGGTCAGACTGAGACTTCCACAAAAGTCCTGACCTCCAGAGGCCTTGACCCTGCTGTGGCCTTAGGAGTAGAGTGGGTCACCATTTGCCAAAGTCAGGGCCACAACTTTGCTCTTGGGAGCAAGGTTTAGCTTTTGAGTTAGGCAGGTGTTGACTTTGGGCAAATTTCCAGACAGAAAAAAATGATTTTGGGTGTGGGATCTCATGCTTCCTCAGCACAGTCTTGAAAATCACATACTCAATTGTTTTGTTGCTAGGATAGCAGTCAGGCTGTATTTAAGCAGTCAAGAGAGGGTTTAAGCTTCAGAGGCATCTGGTATCATCACAGTCTTGTTTGAGGTCACATAGCCTGTAAGTGGTAAAGCTGAGAGAGTCAAACCGAGGAGCCTGACACTCCAGAGACCACCCCCAAGTACAACCGCAATGCTGAGACATAATGACACTGGAGAATTATACATGTGTGTGTGTGTGTGTGTGTGTGTGTGTGTGTGTGTGTGTGTGTGTGTAACTTTGATTGTATTATAAGCATGCAGGAATATTCTTCAGTTCCACAAAGGAATATACCTTCTCCCATTTTCCCTGAAGCACATGACCCTTTGACCTCTCTTTTATTGTCACATTTGTTTCAGAGACACAGGTACAGAAAATTGGTTCTCTACTTCAACACTGGCAATGGTACAGAAGTAACACTAAAAGCCACACTCAGACTCAGTGTTGGGGAGGTGTGAAGAGTGTGTGCTTGGTCTGAAAGAGGAAGCCATTGACACCAGGTGGAGATGCAGTGTTGCCAGAACTTCAGATTTTTTCAAGAAAAGCCAGAAAACTGAATTTTTATACACTTTAAATTTTGGCTCAGTTGCAGTGTTATGCAGATTGTCAGGTTCCCACTTCCAATGTAATGGGATAGAATTTCTGTCCTCAAAGTGGTTCCAGCCTGAAGTACTCTGAGAACAGGAGTGATTTATTTCTTGCAGTCCTGGTAGGTTTCCTGGAGGAGGTGGTATTTAAGAGGGGGGTTCCCGAAAGGAGAACAGTAGGGGATGACTTCCACTACAGCTTTTGCACAATTTGCCACAGGAATGCTAACGGGCCCTGCAGTTTCCAGCCTCACAACCTCCCTGACCCACTGTGGCCCACACACTCAGCTTCCTGGTTCTAGGCTTGAGGGGCTCAGCCCACTTCTGCCCTCCAGGATTCTTCTTCCTGGGCACCAAGAAACAATGGGAAAAATCCCAGGAGTCTTCCCAAGGCCTCCCAGCCAACTTGGGATAGCAAAGGGAACCACTAGCTCTTGGGGCCTTCCCCTTGACCGTTAAAGGTGGAACAGCAAAGAGGAAGGAGGAGGGCCCAAGGATTCCCCCTAGGTGAGAGGCATCCTTCCCAGGCTATCCCTACTTTTCAGTAAAGCCACCACCTGGATGCCACACTTGGGTGGATGGGGTGTGGGAGGCTGCACCTTGCTTCTTTCTGTCTTCTGAACAACATTATCACCCAATTTCAAACTCATATTATGGGCTTCCTATTGTGATGCAATAACCACCAATGTAGTATTCTTGCCAAAAATGTTTAACATGAATCTAATCTTGAGGAAGCAATCAGATAAATTCAGAATATGATGCTATAAAACTGGCCTGAACTCAAAAAACAATGACAAAAGGCTGCATGTGGGGCAGATAATACTCTTTTATGTTGAAAGAGACTAAAGAGACATAACCAAATGCAAGATGTGAACCTTGCCTCTTGAACTAAAATTTAAATGCTAAAGAGACATTCTTGAACAAGTGGGAATGGTACTACTGAATTATTGTTGATATCCTTAGATGTGATATTGGTGCTATAATTGTTTGAAGCAGATTTTCTCAACCTTGACACTGTTGATATTTGGGCCAGATAATTCTGGGATTTTGCAGCATTTCTAGCCTCTGCCTACTAGATTTCAGGAGCACCGCACTCCTTCAATTGCAACAAGCAAGAATGTCTGAAAAAATGTTTTAGAATTAGATAGTAATAATGGTCGTGTCATGTCGTGAATATGTGAAAAAAAAAACCACTGGACTGTACACTTTAAAATGGTTAAAATGGTGAATTTTATGTTATATGAATTTTTTCCTCAATTAAAAAAACATATAATTTCAAAATATCTCCATTTGACATTCTCAAATGTCCCTGGGGAGACAAAATCCTCCCAAATGAGAACCACTGGTACAGAGAGTATACTGCTTCTGGGGTGTTGGGGGGGCGTGCAGGCTGAAGGATTTAGGAGGGAAATGTCTTGTTTGTAACTTACTTTCAAAGAAGAAATATTGCAAAATATTAACCATTGGAGAAACTAGGATACAAGTGTGTGGGTTGTTTATTTTACTATTCTGTCAACATCCAAGAGATTTAAATTTTTTCAAAACCAGAAGAAAAAGACTTCAATTTCAAAATTTCTGTCTACAGTATTCCAAGGGACCTACGACAGGTGCCAATTGTGCAGCCTCCTTTCAGTTGCGATTATCTTAAGTGCCTACATTGGCTGAGTTGCTCAGGTCTTTCAGACTTCAAAGGAAGACTCTCCTTATCACTCGTCCCCCCCCCACCTTCTGTCTCCCCCTACCAGCCGCCCCGTACCCTGTCCCGTCTCACTCCAAGACTGCCCTCAACATATCTGTCCCATGCTACCCAATGACCTATGGAGAAAGGCATCCTATGCATCATCATCCATCCAGTCTGGGTACAGATGATAAACTATCTCAATTCCTTTGTGGTGAGTATTGTCCCCTGTAGTGGCTTTAAAACATGGTCACAGAATTGTTTAGCACTATCCCATTAGGAGATGGGGTCTATGTCCCCTCTTCTTGAATATGAACTCTGCAGTTGCTTAACCAATAGAATGTAATGGAAGTGACACTACCAGTTTCTGGATCCAAAAACTAGCATCTGTCATTTTCTATCTCTTTTAATGTACTTGCTCTTGGGACCCAGCTGCCATGCTGTGAGGAAGACCAAGCCACCCTATGGAGAGGCACAAATGGAGAGAAGCAACATACAGCACCAACCTGAAAGCCATGTGAGTGAGTCATCTTGGGAGTGGATCCTCCAGCCCTAGCTGATGCTGCATGGAGTAGGCAAGCTGTTCCTGCTGAGCTGTGCCTGGTTTGCAGATTCATGAGCAAACCACGATTACTGTTGTTTTAAGTCTAACTTTTGGAATGATTTGTTTGCAGTGATCAATAACTGATACATCCTCCCCCCCGAAAAAACTAGGGGCCCCAGACTTGGAAGGCAGGGAGTGGGCCCTGGATCTAGGACCCAGGTCAGCACTTATTCCTTCAACCAGTATTTATTGCATGGCCACCAAGTGCTAGACACTATACCAGGGGCTGAGGAGTTAGCAGTGAAAGAGATAGACACACCCTGCCCGGTGGGCACAACTCAGGCACAGTAATAAGACTGTAGCCTCAGCCTGAGAGAGGGGAAGGAGAAGTGTCTTCTTGCGGGAGGCTATTTCTAAGCTGAGACCTGACTCAGGAAAAGGAGTCAGCCATGCAAAGAAGCAGGGAATAGACAGATGGAACACCATGTGCTCATTCTAGGTAAGGTTGCCAGATTTGGCAAATAAAAAATAAAAATTTAACACCCAGTGAAATTTGAACTTCAGATAAACAATGGATACTTTTTTAATATATACATCTGTCCCATACAATATTGGAGACATACTAAAAACTTATTATTTATCTGAAATTTAAGTTTAAATAGGAGTCCTGCATCTTATCTGGCAACCCTAGTTCTAGGGCAAAAAAGAAAGGGAGAGAGAGAAATTTGTGATTTCAAGGGACAGTTCAGGAAGCTGGATGTGGTACAGTGGCAAACAGGGCATGACCTGAGAAGTAAAGGTGAACAGGAGCAAGGTCATAAAAGGCCAGCCTGCCAAGGTCCATTTTGAATCTCACCCTGAAGCATTGGGGAGCCAAGGGAGGGTTTAGAGTGACACAATTGGATTTGTGTTTCAGAATGACATTCTGGGCTACCATAGGGGGCGGGGTGGAGAGCTTGTAGGCTTGGAACCAGGGGACTTGATCTGCAATATTCACACTCTGCACTGTAAGCACACAGCCATGAGAATGTTGGTGGACTAATCTCTACTGACATTTTTCTTTTCTGCAATATAAGTGTTTTAAGCTATAAATTTACCTGTAACCACTGCTTCAGTACATCGCACGAGTTTTGATATGCTTAGTTTCTATTTTCATTTCATTCAGAATAGTTTCTCATTTCTCTTGAAATGTCTCCTTTGACCTGCAAATTCTTTAGTTATGTGTTGTATAACTTCCAAATATTTGAGATTTTTCTGAATATCTCATTGTTTTTTTATTTTAATTTTCTTCCATTGTGGTCAGAGAACATATTCTGTTCTTTATCTTTTATTAATATTGTTTGACAGGTGAACATATGGTCTATCATGGGACCATGTTTGCTGGAAAAGAATGTGAGTGCTACAGCTGTTGAGTGTAGTATTCTATAAATATCAGTTACATCAAGGTAGTTAACAATGTTTTTCTGATCTACATATTTCCTCATTATTTAGTCCAGCTGTTCTATCCACTGATGGGAGTAGGGTATAAAAATCTTCAGCGATTATTATAGATTAGTCTAGTTCTTCCCTTTTTTGTCAGTTCTTTTCTTCAACTATTTTGAAGCTCCATTACTAGATACATACACAGATAGGATTATGACTTCTCAATGGATGGATCCTTTGCCCATGTGGCTTTCCCTCTTTAGCTTGGGTACCACCAATTCTCTTAAAACCTACCTTCTCTGCTATTAACAGGGCCACTGCAGCTTTCTTATGCTCACTGTTAGCTTGGTGTATCTTTATCCATCTATTTACTTTCATCTTATTTATGTATTTATATTCAAACTGAAGGTAATTATAAACAGTATATAGTTGGGTCTTGCTTTTTTATTCATTTGAGAAATTGCTCTTTATCTGGCATTTTAGTACATTTACACCTAATTGCACGAATTATTGGTGGTTGGTTTAGTTCTATGATTTTACCGTTTGCTTTCTGTTTTCCTCCTGTTTTTGTGCCTCTGTTCTTGTTTGGGTTTTGGAGGAAGAATATAACATTTTGTCTTACTGTTCTGATCCATTTATCAGGTATGTGGAAGGTTGCTGATTTTGAGTGATTTCTAGTACAAGAACCAAACTCTTCTGCAGGTCCAGGCTGCAGTACGAGCAGTCCTGCCACTTGAGACACATGATTAGGCAGATCCATCATAGAGAAAGATGCTGTGAGGAGTCTTGGGCAAGGCCCAACAGGAGAGTCACAGGAAAGACCTCTAGGTTTGGAGAAGGCCAAGCTATCTGGATTAAAGAACTCTACAGCATTAGAAGAGTAATTCCTGACCTTGGTATTGACTGAGTTCATGATCATGGGTTATCATGTGACCATGTGGCTTGAACTGCCTGTCATGAAGTGGTACTGGCAGATCCACAAAGTCATTAGCTAGGCCAAGCCAAACAGCAAATCCATTATAATTTATATGTTGTATATTCCAGATTAAGCTTGGGCAGGTCCAAATATACAAGTAGTCTATATAAACAGGTAGCTCAAATACCTATGTCACCTAACACTGTTGCACTAATGCCTCTCATTCAGCTCACACCTATGCATTGTGTGGGGTTCCCAGCAAGCTAATGGAAAGGGAGAAAGCCCAGGCTTGGTTTCAGGATGCTTTGTGTTGGTTTGAAGGAGACAAAATGAACAGCTCTTTGCTACACCCCTCGCCCCCCAGCTGTGAGGGAAATTTTCCCAATGGACAAAAGTTTGAGCAATGAACCTAGTTATTCTAAGGTGAAAGCAGGGCCTGCTTCACAGACCTAGAGCTGCATAGTTACACATGGTTCCCTGTTCAAAAGTGCCCCATGATTGTTTAATGCTCTGTTGTTGCCATCTTGAAATTTATAATAATTTTGAACAAGGAGCTTTGCATTTTTATTTTGCACTGAATCCCACAAATCATCTCCTGGGTAAAATGTTCTAAGATCAGGACAGAATAGAGGACCTACAAGAGATAAGACTTCCTTGACCTGCATTTGGCCTGATAGCCGTGTGAGTCTGTGTGTGCATGTGTAGACAGCTGTGTCTGCTATATACTAAGTCCTCAAAAATGATGGCTGTTGTCACTGTATGTTGATGATAATGATAATGATAATGATGATGATGATGAGTTATTGCACTCTTCTAGCATTGTTTTCAACCTTCATTTAAAAGCCTGGTTAATTCACTATCCACAAGCCATCCTTCTGCTTTGTTTCACTGACCCACTTGCAAAGCATTTTTAATTCAAGCAGTATTTGCGAAACCCCTGAGAAATTTAAAACAAATACACACCTAGCCTTTCAAAGACCCACTGAGATGTTGCACACCTTGATTCAGATGCTACCCCCATTCACTCAGTTGCATCAACAGTCTCTAAAATTCCACACTCCCCCAACCCAGCTGCCATAGATTCCCTCAAAGTTCACATGGACACACACACGCAGGTCACCTGGCTCAGAGTGGGTGAGGTCTGCACGATTCCCCTCCTGTTCGATGGGAAAACCTCCTGCCAGGGACAGCTGATATGAAGGCTGTGTATGTGCAGGCTACACACTCTATCATTTGCATTTGAAATTTTAAAAAATCATTACCAATTACAAAGTATAATTTCTGGTAGCAAGAAAGAATGAGAAAGCTTGATATCTTAAGAGTGCATTATGTATATTCCAATAGTTTTCTAGATTTCCAGGGAGAGCCAGAGATTGTTATTATGTGGAAGCTTAGCAAGGAAACAAAGGTGATTTTGTGTCCTTGTGGAGTCTAGAGGTTGGGGACCTTGGAATCTCTGTAAATGCTGTGGGGTAAGCCCCTGGGGGTTCAAGGGCCCTGGTTTAATGAGGGCTGCCTAAGTCAAGGGGAAAATCAGCAATGCCACAGCCTGTCATGATACAACAAATCCTGGGTTTTAGATAAGAAAAGCTGGGACGGAGAGGGGGTAGAGTGAAAAATGATGTCATCTGCTCCTCTCACATTTCCTGCAAGCAATCACTGCAGAAAAGAGACTCCTGGCTCAATAAATGAGTCACTGGCTTTCTAAGCCTGGAGAGATGGAAAGCAGATTCCAGGAAATAAGCAAGAAGGAATCTTGGGGAAAGTTCTCAGCTTTAGTGTGAAACTGTCAGGCCTCTGTGCTCTTGGGGGAACTTGAGGAGAAAAACAACAGTGAGAAAGACTAGAGAAATAGCAAGGAACCAGATGGAGCTCAAGTGAGGACCTGTGCCTTTGGGCAATGTGGAATAACTGACTAAGATGGCACCAACTCAGAAAATTATCCAGGCTGCTTCAGAAAGGCAGAAGATACCCCAGTGTTCTAAGTGATGCAGCACAGGGCAAATTCCCCCAAGTACGGGAAGACCAAGCCCTGCACTGAGACAGAAGAAGGTTCTTGGCAGAGAGTGTAAGAAAGAATTCAAACACACGCCAAAGTCAGAGTTAAAAGGAAAGTTTATTAAAGAAAAGGAAAAGCAAAGACTAGAGAAAGCAAAGACAAGAAGCCAAGATGAGAAAAAAGCCCCTTTATATACCATTCTTTAATTCCTGTGAGTTACAGTTTAAAGACTTTGTTTACCCATTTTCCTTTGATATGGACATACAGTGAAGAAGGATAAGCGTACATAATGTAAAAAGGTAGGAATATGTAGCATAAGCAGCCTGCTGGCAGTTCCCAGCTTTTAATCCATAGGTTCCCTATGGTTTTAGCCATAGGGAATGAATGATTTTATTTTGTGTAGGGTGCCACTTAAAGACTCTTTTTCCTGTTTTCTCTTCAGGGTGTGGAGAAATGGGTTGTTAACAATCCTAGCAGAAATCTTCCTTTGTTCTGCAGGTTTCCTTATGGTCTGGTTGCAGGGCTGATCAGCATATTGCAGTCTCTGAATATAGCTTGATTTATTTTTTATTTTATTTTACTTAATTTTTTTATTTCTTAGGCAAGGCAACTCTTGGTTGACCTCACAGATTGCAAAGACCTTGTCAGCTTACAATCCCTTATTTTTTAATTTTTTTATACCTACAGCACCTGGTCTTCCTAGGTGGTCTCCCTCCAAGCACTAACCAGGCCCGACCCTACTTAGCTTCCGGGATCAGATGGGATTGGGCTTGTTCAGGGTAGCATGGCCGTAGACTGAATATTGCTCGATTTAACATCTTAGTTCTCTTGTCTCCTCCCTACATTACAAGGTCTGCCCTCATGCATAACCCAGTAGCTATCTGGATATTTATTTAGCTTCCATTGAGTTCCTGTGGTGGGCTCTGACCATGCAATAGTGAATGAGGCACCATGGTCCCTGGACCTACAGAGCTCACAGCCATTGAGCAAGTTGCCCCACTTTGCTAAGTGAAAAGAAGTTGCGGGGTAGAAGGTGAGGCCACTGTGGAGATCCTAGAGGGCTTCTTGACACCTAGGGTGGGATTATCCAGACACAAAGAAGGACGGGCCAAATTTCAGGCACGGAGAGAGCAAGGTTGTTTAGAAGACGTGAAAGGAGAGTTTAGGGAACAGAAGCACAAGAAAAACTTGATGGGTCCTTTCTTTTCTCCCATTTTGGGTTATTTGTTTGCTTAGCAAATTTGGAGTGCCGCATCTCCTCAGCTCAGTCCTGGTCTATTCTGTTCCGCACTTTCTGTTTATTTACAGAGCAATACAATTCACCAGTGTTTACTGAGCTCCCTGAGCAAATGAGGTGGGCCCAGCCATGGAGCAGGCAAAGGGCACAACAAGAGCAAAGGCCCAGAGGTGGGACCCCGCAAATCAGTCTCAGGGAAGAGCCAGAGGTCCCTTGGGGCTGGTGCAGGATGAGGGAGTGGAGGCCTGAGGGAATGCCGAGCCGATCTTTAGACTTCAGTCTGGTGGGGAGCAGAATGAGTCCTGGCAAGACCCGGGCCCTGGGAAGCCAAGCCCAGGTGGGGGAGGTCCCATCTCAGCACATTCTCTTCTGTGTGACTTTGGAAATAATTAACCCGGGGACCCTAACAGCTGCCACCATTACCCTTCAGGAATTCGGGCCCTCCCTGTATGACATCTAGGTCACACTCCCACTGCACAACCCTGTGGGAGAAGGGAATCTCATTAAATCTTTTCATCAGATGTGCTGGCCTGGGTCACCTGCACACCAGCCCCCTTCCTGAGACAGCCTCTACCAGCACCCTGGGCTCTCAAGAGCCTGGGCTAATGGCTGCTTTCCCCCTGGGCCGAGAGCCTGTCAACGCTCTGTCAGTCAAGGTCCTTTGGGCTGTCCAGGATCCTGACTCAGCTTACAATGGCATCTAGGGGAGCAGATGAATCCTGGAGGGGAAGGTAAGAATCCTGGGTCGTATCCCAGCTGGGCCACTGGTTCATTGTGGTGACCCGCAGGCATGGCTTTGCTCTCTCTACACTCAATAACTTTTGAGATCCAAGACCTCTGAGGCTGGGAATCAGGCACAGAGTGACTCAACCTGGATCTGGCTTTGGCGTGTGGAGCCCTGGACAGGAGCAGGTGGCCCTTTCAGAAAGGGATGCAAACAAGGACTGTGATGGGAGAAGCATAGGGCATCGTGAGTGAGGAAGAGGTTCCTGACTTAGCCTCGGATCCAGGGAAGGTACCTCAGAGGAAGTGGTGCCTGAGCTGAGACCTAGAGGGTGGGCAGGAGTTAGCCAGGTGAAGGAAAGAGGAAAAAGATACACAGAACAGCCTGTGCAAAAATGCAGAGGCTTGGGAAAGCAAGCTGTAGTCAGGGAACAAAGAAGTTAAGTCTGGCTGGAGCTAAGATTTAACTTTCTCCTGGGGAGAAATTTGCCAGAGATAAGGGCCAGGAGGACCTGAGAAGGGACAGGATCTGATATGCAGGGGCCATCTCGCTGCCTGTGGAGAATGGACCAGGCTGTGTGAGACCAAGGACAGACACTAAGAGGCCAGACAGAAGGTGCAGGTGGTACCCTGGCCAAGGGTGGGGTGGTGGGGCTGGGGAGGACGGGGTAGATCTGGTGGCTGATGGGGTTTCAGGGGAAAGGCCACTCAGACTAACATGAGGACCTGGGAGGGGGAACAGTTCTTAGAAGAGATAGGGCCAATTTTACACAATGAGTTTGGGGTGCTCAAGGGTCATCTTAAGGCGGGGTGGAGTGAGAGATAGGGGGCTGAGACTCAGTCATCACTGTGAGGATGGAAACAAGGCTCTGGAAGTTGTCAGGATGGACTGGACAAAAGTATCAAGGATGAGGGAAGGGGGCCCAGCACCCCGAGGAGCCCATCGAGAGGCATGAAGAGAGAGAGCCAGCTAGAAATTCAAGAGGAGTGGTCGGAGAAGCAAGAGGGAGCTTCAGAAGTGGGTATTATCTGTGTCCAACACTCCCAGACAGGTTAAAGGAGGGTAGGACTGAGAAGTGGAGGGTCAGGGAGCATTTATGAAGAGGCTTCAGAATGTGGAGGAGGTTTTAATGGTGGTGGGATTCCCAGGGACCATGAACTGCAACAAGGTCTGAGTGTGAGCGGGGCCACCACACAGGGCTGAACAAGTTGTGCACTGCACATTTCAGTGACCATCCATTAACCGAAACTCGACTTGGGTCCAGAGGTCATCCCCTGGAGTTGGGGGTATTTTGTGAAACCTGCAACCGTAGTGTGAACATTTTCCACACGGTGGCGCCAAAGACCAATGCTATACTTCTTGGGCTTGGCTAGGACAGCGCTGGGGTCAGTTTGGGGATCCTCTGCCCCAGGGTCATAGTCGGATGGGTGAAGGGTATTGCCAGATGCCCGTGGCTAGGACCCTCCCCACCACGACGCTCTCCAAATCTCTTTCAGAACAGTTTTTCTAGCAATAGGAACTCAGAAATAAACGTCACAGTGCACACTGCAACTTTGGTCAGGCGCTGCAAAGGGTCCCAGGGGAGCAGCTAATCCCATGATCTGGGAGAGGCACGGACGTCCCTCCCACTTATCCCATAGGAGAAGGGAGACAGGAAGGAAGGAAGGACGCCTGGCCCTGCCCAGCCCTCAGCCCTCGGGACACAATCATCCTACCCCAGCACCGCCCTGCTCGCAAGTCCTCCAGGAGGCCAGAGCTGGATCAGTGGGGCCAATGACAGACACAACCCTGCCTGTAGCAGAGTCCCCAGGGAAGTCACCTGTGGACCCTGGACTACAAACTTACACCTACCGGGTATAGGAGCTTGCCTGGAAATGCCTGAATAAGTAATGGCCATGCTGTCTTTGAAAACAATGACATGTTCATTGCAAACTATTATTTGTGTAAGTAAATACAAAGAAAATAAAACCAGGTCAAATTACAATACCCAGAGATGGTAGCAACTTCTGGCACAGGGATGTCTCCTGACAGCTGTCAAGGCCAATGGATACAGATGTGACCTAAGGAGACTCCTGCTACAGAACAGGCGACTGTTCTGGTGCTTTCTCCTCCATGTCTACTGTGATGAGCACCTTTTCCTACTCAGAGATCTAAAACCCTCACTCCCTACCTTACCTGAGCTGACTGCTGCCTCTCAGACCGCCTTTCTCTCTGCTCCAGCCTGCATGACTCAGATACAGCAAGCTCACCTCCGAGCTGTTGCCCCTGCTCTTCCCTCTTTCTGCAAATCATTAAATGTCTGTTTCCTTCTTGTCATTCAGGTCTTGGCTCCAATGTCACTGTCTCAAAGAGGCCTTCCCTGACCACACTGAATTAAGTAGCCCTTCAGCTCCATGACTTTACATCACATCACCCTGTTTGGTCTCTCCATAGCTCTTCCTCTCTCTGAAGTCATCTTACTAACATGTTAAATTTATTATTATCTGTCTCCTTTGACTGGAGTGTAAACTCCTGAAGAACAGAGATATTGCCCATCTGATCTGCTTCTGTGTCCCTAGCATGCAGAATTATGCCAGAGCATGATAGGTGCTCAGCCCATGCCTGACATCCATTTTCAGTGGCCACAGAGCATCTTGGGGCACAAACCTCCTTCGGCCCTCGCCGTCCCACTGATTGTCACAAGGACTGTGTCATCCCTTTATCCCTGACTAAACAAGCCAGTAATCAACATCCTCAGGCACAGATCTTTTCTTGTCTGTACAACTGTTTCTTCAGGAAAAATTTCTTAAAGTGGAACTGCAGAGTGAAAGGGAAGTTTGTGCTTGACATCCTGAAAAAACTACTCTCAAATGCTCAACTCAACTCTCACTCTCATCAGAGTGTCCACTCACACATCATGTCTATCACTGCCAATCTCAGGGGCAAAAAAAAGTGTGTCTCCCGTTGTTGTTTACATTTGCATCGTGTTGATTATTAATGGGACAGAGTGCCTCTTAAAATTGCAATTTCAAAGAGTGAGCGGATGGGTGCACTTAAAACATCAGAAAAGAGAAGTGGCTCCAGGAACCACAGGTGAGAGTGATAAAGCCAAGACTTGAACGTGGGGCAGCAACCCTGGACTTTGCCCTTTGACACACACAATGGGGAGCAGGGTCCAGGCTGGGGTGGTAGAGGTTGGTGACAGGTACAGACATATCCACAAATCCTATACTTACCACCTCTCAAGCCTGCATCTGCCCCCACCGCTCACTAAAGTGCTCTAGCAGGGCATGGCACCTTTAGCCCTCTTTCAGTTGACCTGTTGGTAAGCCTGTTGACCATTGTCTCTTCCAAAAGCTGTCTACAGCATCTTTCCTCTACTCACACGTCCAGCTGCCTTCTGAACACCTCCTCCTGGATAGATGGCCCCCAGACCTCTCAGATACCACCTGCCAAACTGACCACATCATCTCGCCCTTAGCTGATCCTCCAGGCCTCTCCACGTCATTGAAAAACACCCGTATCCACCCATTACTCAGGCCCTAAACCCTGGCATCATCTGGGCTGCTTCTCTCTCCAGACTCCACATCCCATCAGTCACCCAGCCCTCTAGTCTGCCTCCTGAACACCTCTTGAATGTCTCCTTCTCTCTATCCCCACTGCCTCAACCTTGGCCCAGTCCACCATGACCTTGGCTGGAAACTGATAGCAGCCTCCTTGCTGCCTCTACCTGTTCCCTTTGTGCATTGCCTGAGTGACCTTTGCAAAACACAGATGTGACCACAAACTTCCCCCACTTAAAGCCCAGGCTCCCCATCACCAAGGGTAAAATCTATGCTCCTCAGCCAGTTACCAAAGTCCCTCGTGACTGACCCCCATCCCCAATACATAACTCACACAATTCTCTGGCCACATTAGGCTTGCTCCCCGCCAGCAAAGGAAGCTGCTCCTCCCTCCCATGCCTTGAACTTTGCTGTGCTCTCTGCCTCGGACACTCTCTAAGAACCTACCCTCTGCCCAACAATTGCCATGCTAAGGCCCACTTGCCTGCAAAGCCCTTCCTAACCAGCACACACTCACACTCTCACACACACATAAGTGTGCACACAGACACTTTCACAATCACACACTCGCCTTAGTGACACAGGAGGTGGAAAGACTCAGAGATATACCTGCCCTAATTGGCAGTGAGCCCCCATGGGTAGGGATTAGGCAGCCTCGCACTTCCGGTGCCCCCAGCCAAGTACACAGCAGGTTCCACAAACGCTTGCTAAATATCTGGTGAATGAATGCTGCACAATCTGTCTGAGGTATGTGGCCACAGGCACAGTAAGGAGCAGGCTTTATTCTGTCCCTTCACAGAAAGCTGGGCGGGGGAGGGAGGGTGGGGGTGGGGATGGGGGGGGGGTGTTGTATATCAGAGAGTTATAGCTACAGGGCCTGTGAAGTGGGGTGAGGGAAGCCCCCATTTTTCTGGGGTTTTGGACTTGAACTGCATTACTTCCCAAAATAGAACTAGCTGTGCCATATGCCAGGGTTCACTATGGTTCTCACCACCCTCTGTTATCTAATAGAGGAAATTTTCTCAGGCCAGAGCCCATCCCATCAGGAACATGAAGTGCTCAGGGTTAGAAATAGCGATGATTGGAACTCTGCCCCAGCTGCCAGTCCAGCGCCAGGCAGAGCATGTGCTCGCAGAATGATGCCTAATTCAGACAAAGCCCAGCTGACCAGGGCTCAGTGAGCTGAGTTGAAGTTCAGACTCCATCCTTTCCTACGACAAGACCATGGAAAGGCCCTGCCTTTCTTGAACCTCAGGTGGCTCTTCTGTGAAATGGGTTTCAGCTGTGTCCTTCCTCTCCTGGCTCACTGGTTGTTGGGGAGAGGCCTGGAAGGCCTCCAGCACTCTGCAGCCCTTGGATGCTGTCCTTCCCTCAAGGCTCCTGGGCAATAGGAGAGGGCCAGGGGAAGCCTCAGGTGTCCCATCTACTCACTGAAGCCCCCTCTATGCCTGGCCCTGGTGGTCATAGGATGGGGGGGGCAGTCCTGGTCACAGACAGGGATTCCGATAGGCATCATGGATGCTCAGAAGGGGTGAATGGGAAGCCAGAGGACACAGGTTTCTTGGAGAGGGTGAGGTTTGAGCTGTCTTCCAAGTGGATAAGGGGGAGGATTCCTGATCCCAGGCAAAAGGGAGGCTGGGAGAAGAGGCAGAGGCCAGAGAGTAGGGACCATGTCCAGGGAGCCACAGGTAGGTTGGTGTAGTGGAACCAGAGCAGCAAAGGCTGGCAGTATGGGTGGGAAGTGAGGAGCAGAGGTCATAAGCCACATCTCCTGGGTCTTGCAGGCCCCACTCCAGAGTCTGGACTTATCCTGAGGACATTAGGGAGTCAATATGAACTGATTTATGATTTAAAAGCTCGCTTCAACTGTCAGGTGGAGAACAACTGTAGGGGACAAAGGAGGAGGCAGAGAGGCCAGAAAAGATGGTGGCCTAGGCCCGGTACCAGATGTGATAATGCAGATGCATGGCCAGACACAGGGCAGAGTGACTAATTGACTATGACGGGCAAGGAAATCATCCATTAAAAATGGGAATTTTCTGGAAGTGGAATTCCAGAATCCCAGACTGAGAAATAATTCCTCGGACAGTGCCTTGGTACACCACCACAATCAGCCTGCCTCATCAGAGCCCTGAGCAATGGCACAGGGACAGCTCTATGCTACTGCCAGCCCAAGGACCAGCCTCGAGTGCTCGGTGGGCGTTTGGCAAATGAATTAATAAACAACAGAGTACTAGTAGTGGGAGGTGAGGGGTGGGGAGGGAATGAATTTGAAACATATTAAGGAGGTAGAATCAACAGGACTAGGAGGCTGAAGGAAGGTGGGGGTGAAGAGGGGATGTCAAGAGTTCATGTATTTGCTCATTCAAACTCACTCATTCAACAAATATTTCATGAACTCCCACTATGAGCCAGGGACAGTGATGACAAGGACTTCCATGGCCCTTGCCCCCACAGAGCTTAGAGACTCACAGTGTGGTAGGTTTAGACACATGAGCATACACGGGCATACATGCTGCCT
>NW_011889175.1:1217191-1221658 GCF_000151845.1 Pteropus vampyrus
AACTGTCAGGTGGAGAACAACTGTAGGGGACAAAGGAGGAGGCAGAGAGGCCAGAAAAGATGGTGGCCTAGGCCCGGTACCAGATGTGATAATGCAGATGCATGGCCAGACACAGGGCAGAGTGACTAATTGACTATGACGGGCAAGGAAATCATCCATTAAAAATGGGAATTTTCTGGAAGTGGAATTCCAGAATCCCAGACTGAGAAATAATTCCTCGGACAGTGCCTTGGTACACCACCACAATCAGCCTGCCTCATCAGAGCCCTGAGCAATGGCACAGGGACAGCTCTATGCTACTGCCAGCCCAAGGACCAGCCTCGAGTGCTCGGTGGGCGTTTGGCAAATGAATTAATAAACAACAGAGTACTAGTAGTGGGAGGTGAGGGGTGGGGAGGGAATGAATTTGAAACATATTAAGGAGGTAGAATCAACAGGACTAGGAGGCTGAAGGAAGGTGGGGGTGAAGAGGGGATGTCAAGAGTTCATGTATTTGCTCATTCAAACTCACTCATTCAACAAATATTTCATGAACTCCCACTATGAGCCAGGGACAGTGATGACAAGGACTTCCATGGCCCTTGCCCCCACAGAGCTTAGAGACTCACAGTGTGGTAGGTTTAGACACATGAGCATACACGGGCATACATGCTGCCTATTGGTGATGAGCGACATGAAGGCTTGAGTCCACAGAACGTGATGACAATAACAAGGACAGGCTGTCTTCAGAGGTGGTCAGAGGATGCCTTGCTGAGAAGGTGACTTTAGAGGTGGGCAGGGACCAACGGGTGCCAGTTTCGAGAGCTCTGGTGAGGCCCAGGCTCTGGCTTAGGTAGGAGCCTAGGGGGACTGCGATGCTTTGCAGAGGTAAGGACCAAGGAAGATGAGTCCCTCTGGAGAAGGTCATAAGATCTAGTGGGTCATCCGGGGGCTCTGGGCACACAGGAAGGCTTGGGATGGTCAGCAGTGGATGGATGGAAGCCCTGAAACTGGATGATATATTACAATGGGGAAAAGAAAGAGAAGAACCCAGTCCCTGGAAGCAATCCCCAGGCTCAAGGACTACAGAGTGCTGCCAAGGGAGGCTAAGAAAGGGGGCTGAAGAGGTGGGAGAGCTGGGAGGGAGTGAGGTGTATGTCTGCTAAGAACTGGTGAGGGAGAAGATATCAGTGCCCTGAGGGCCTCTGTGCCTCCTGCCGCCCTGACAGATTGGTTGTCAAGACCAACCCTCAGGAGTATATTCAGGAACCTCTTAAAGTCCTTCAAACCATGTATGTCTGTGGTATGTGTTACCTCTAAAGGCAGAGGACTACAGAAGTGAAGCCTGAAGGGTCGGGGTGGGAGGGCAGAGCATTCGGGGTTGGGGAGGGCCAGTGGTGTCTTATAGATGGGAGGGGTGGGGGAGTGGAGCTGGCCGTTTGACGCCATCGTGGGGTCAGCTCTCAGCTCCACCTCAACCCACCCTAGGGGAGACTCAGTGCTCCAGGCCCTCACTGGAAAGGACTGGGCTCTGGCCCCCTTGGCCAACATGTGCCCCAAGCCCAGGTAACTCACCCAGGCTCAGAGAGTAAGACCTGACCCTCCAGAAGTCGTACCCAATTAGTGGTAACTGCATAGCCTGGCTAAAAGCCCAGACGGTGGCAGGAAGGGCAGCCTGCCCCCGCAGCAGAGAAACTGAGGCTGGGCTGAGAGGCAGTGCCTGGACCCAGAAGGGGTTCAAAGGCTAGGATTCTGGCCTCCCTGTTCCCCTCCCGGAAGCTGGCGCTGATCCCTTCCTCCAGCCCACCCAACCCAGCAGTGGACACTCCAGGACCGATTTTAGGCAGTCACAGGTCTCTAGGGGCTATGGGATCTGAGGAGGGTACGGGCAAGCCGGGCTCTCCCGCGGACCCGGTTTTGGGGTCTGCATGGGAAGGAATAGGACCGCCTTGGCGAGAGGTTCCCTAAAAGCCGCCCTGTTTCTGGCCCTCCCGCCGCCCTCGCGTCCTCCAGGGTCCCGCCTACCCACAAGCTGGTGGACTCCGCGGGTCACACGCTGCCCCGTTACTCGAGAGGGCGGAGCAAGCCGTGGGCCCTTCCACGGGTGCCAGAGCTGCGGGAGTGCGGGGGGTGGGGCCCAGCGGGCGGAGGGAGGAGCGGGTCGGCGGGGTGCAGGGAGGGGCGGCCGCCGGCGGTGGCGACAGCGGCAGCTGCGGCGCGACTGACCAGGCCGGGCACCGACGAGCGCACAGAGAGCGCGAGGTCCGCGTAGCCCAGCGCAGCCATGTAAGTGTCCGGGGTCCGCAGGCCGGGCGAGGGGCTGGAGCGGCGATTCTGGTGCCTCCTTCGCCAGCACCGCCCGCAGATCCCAAATTTGCTGTCCCAGCTGCGGCCCTGTCCCACATAACCCCATCCCCGGGACCTGAGCCGCACGATGTCGTTCCCCACCTTCCCCTGGGCGCGGAGGACGCATCTTGGCCCCACAAAAGCCGCCGCCTCCAGCCCTGCCGCGCCCGGCACTGCCTCCTTCCCTCCCACAGCAAGGCCCAGGCGGCCGGTGCCCCGGGGCTCTGGAGTGGGCCAGGCCTGAGGGCGGGCCCTTGGCAGTAGCCTGGGCCCTGGCACGATTGCTCTCCCGGAGCCCCCTATGCCTTCCTCGCAGGGAAAGCTGAACTGGGAATGGGAAGGGGGTGACGAGTGGTTCAAGCTGTCCTCCGGGATGAGCTAATCCTCCCGGCCCCACCGACCGGCCTAAGCCGCTTTGGGGCTTTGGGGCCCGGCTCAGCCGGAGCCTGGCCTGGGGTCCGGCTTTTCGCCCAAACCTGGCTTAGCTGAAGTCGGAGACGATCGCCCCAGCGTGGTGGGGAACACACCTTGTCCTGGAAGTGGGAGTCTGGTGTAGGGTCTTTGCAAACAGCTAAGCTTGGGCACCCTACAGAACTGATTTGAGGAAGGGGCTACTGGGCAGGGCTAAATCCCACCTCACCACTCTCTGTCCTCCTCTCCCCAGTGAGGCCTGAGTCCACCTCTGGGACTGACCCTTTTCAGCCAGTTCTACTTGGTTGCTCCTAATGCATGTCCAGGCTGGCTGACTGAGCACCTACTGTGTGCAGTCTAATATAATAATAACCGTGCCCTGGGCCTCCCCTAGGCCTGCAGTGATCAGCAGGGGCATAGCTTTCTTAGGAATGTTATATCAATCTGGCAGATGCAGAAACAGGCACGGGGAGGTTAATAGTCTCAAGGTCACACAGCTGGTTTGGGGAGAGGTGGGAATTAGACCCAGCTCTGAACTCTTGCTACTGCACTATCCACCTCTGTGGCATGGAGGGGAGCCGGTGGGGGAGATGAGAATCCAAGTGAGGTACAAAATACTCCAGCAAGACTGTGAGCCCTAGCTTAGCTCACACTTCAACCCTTGCTCAAGAGTCCTGGGTCCTCTGGTCCAACAGCCAGAGAGAGGGCCTGGACTTGAGTAGGGGTGGAGGGAACACGCAGGGCTCCAGGCTGGGTCCTCCCTGGGTGGAAAAGCAGACGGGAAGGGTGCGGCTGAGTCAGGGCAACCCTTTGCTGCGGCTGGGACTCACACTCCTACCAGGCCTGGCCTAGGGGAGGCCACCAGGCCTCCAGCACAGGGCTGGTCTGGGAATGTGACCAGCTGACTAGGGAGGGGGCCGGCAGGAAGTGAGGCCACCCTGCTGCCTCCGCCTGGTTCCGGGGTGGGGGGTCCCAGACAGGGCCCGCCTCCCTCCCTGCTCCAGCAGCTGCAGCATGAAGTCAGCAGCCAGGTTTGGGGCAGTTGCCATGGAGACAGGGAAAGGCTCAGGAGGGACCCCATTTTCTCTTGCAACCCCTCCTTACCCCAGTTATTTTTAGCATCTGTTAACTGAAGTGGGGCTGACCCACAGGATGGGGCTGGGCCAGGGACGCCCAGCAAGGAGACCACTGAGCTGGGCAGTGTAAGTGGCAGGACCTCCTGCCTCACATATGTGAGGCATGTAGAGGGTTTTGGGGGCTGCAGGATCTGCAGCCATGCAGGTGGCCAGAGTTCTACTGCTGCTGCCCTAACCTGGGAGTTCTACAGGCCCTATCACCTTTGTGACCTTTCGCACATTCAGAACAGTCTTCAGTAAGTCTGGAGAGTCCTCTGGCTCTAATCAGCCAGTCCCTGGTTCAGGGGGATCCTCTTCCTCAGTTCATGGGGTTCAATTATTTCCCTCCTCCACAGCAGGGTAGATCCTACCTGTCCACCTCCTGAAATGGTCACTCAGATGGTTATTCTGATGGTCATTTGGGAAAAGTGGACCAACAGTTATACATCCTGGTCCCTGTGGGACTAGGGGGTTGGTGGTAGCAAAGCCCTAGTCAGAGAAAGAAAATTGATGGGACAGTCAGCCTAATCTGAATCCAGCCCACCCACTCAGTTCCAGAATCCCAGGGGACCCCCATCATGCCCCATACCAAGGGAGCAGAACCTCACTCACTGAT
>NW_011889175.1:1222678-1314628 GCF_000151845.1 Pteropus vampyrus
TCTGTTAAAGCCTAAAAAGGTGAATGTTTTGCCCAAGGTCACACAGTCAGTTAGCATCAGGTTTCTCATCTGTGAAATGGGGCTAATAGGACTTACCCGATAGGGCTGTTGCCAGAATTAAATGTTTGTTAATTAAGCACAGAGTGTGGCCTATAGAAAGCACTTGATAAAGCAGAGTTTTTGGCATGGTCAGGTGACTGGAATTTTAAGAGCAATGTTGCTATTGAATAAAGAATGGATTAATGTGGGTTAGTGTAGAGACAGAGTCCATTAGGAAGCTGCAGTAGGGTTTTAGGTGATAGTTGGTGACAGTTTGGACCTGAATTCTAGCCATGGGGCTAGAGGAGAGGGGGGCAGGATCCAGAGGTGGCAAGAGTGGATGGGTGAGTGGATGTGGAGGGTAACAGAGACTGAGGCATCCAAGAAGACTCCTAGTTTATCTCGAAGAACTGGGTAAGTAGATGGTGGGGCTGTCATGGAGAGGTTTAGACTGGGGAGGGTCAAGTTTGAGGAGGAAATTGGTGAATACAGTTTGAGGACTTCAAACTCAGTACATCCCTAATAGACCACTCTGTATTGTCATTCAGCTTCTGGGGAGGCAACAGGCAGGCAGTTGGACATACAGGCCTGATGCTCAGAAAAGCAATTTGGGCACAGAAGAGATAACAAAGTTGGGGACAACTTTAAATGACACTGAACTGTGGGAGATGTACATAGCCCAAGGGTGGGAAGAATGAGGCCCACTCGGGAATAGGGAGAAAGACAGATTCTCTGAGGGAAAATAAGATGTGTAGCCAGACAGATTGGAAAACTAGGGGCGTGTGGCCTCTTGAAATTCAAGGGAAGGAAGGGCTCAAGGAAGAGGAAGAGAGCCACAAAGTGAAAAGCTTTACTGAGATCAAGCAGGATAAGAACTAAACATTGGACACTGGATTCTGCAACAGGGAGGCACTGGTGACCTCGTCCAGCCCAGTCAGGGGAGTGGTGGGTGTGGAAGGCGGTCCAGAATGGAAAGAGAAGTGGGTGGGTGTGGAGAGGAAAAGGAGGTAGGCATCTCTTCCAGAAACTTGGTTCTGGAAGAGCCAAATGGGGTGAGGGGTGGGGTCGCTAGAAGGAGACACAGGGTCCACAGAGGGGGCATTTCTTTTTGTAGTTATTTATTTAAAGTCAACTTTATATTGAAATATAATATACATACAGAAAGGGTACATGTCCTCAGTGGTATAGCTTGATAGATACATTTATACAAGGGAACACACTCATATAGGATCAGGAAATAGAACCCCGATTAGGAATTAGAACATTACCAGCACCCTGGAAGACCCCTTGTGCCTGCTTCCAGTCGCTATTCCCCAGGGTAACTACTATTCTGACTTCTATCACCATAGATGTGTTTTGCCTGTTTTTGAACTTTGTATCAACGGACTCATACATATGTCCTCTTTTGCAGTCCTGCTTCTTTCACTCAACATCATGTCTTTAAGATTCATCCATATTGCTGCGTGTAGTAGTTTTATGTTGTAAAGCATTCCATTATCAACTGACGGGCATCTGGGCAGTTTCCATTTTTTTATGAGGGAGTGACTCAAGCTTGTTTGAGGCTTGTGGAGAAAGTCTAAAATACTCATCTTCTGTGAGAAGGGAGAGAGATGACTAGGGCCTCACATGAGGATTTCCCCAGTGGGAAAAAAGACACTGGCTGAGATTGAGAATTGCTGTGTTGCTCCACCTCAGCTACTGGGCCAAGACCTCTGGCAGCTCCTGCCAGCCTGTGTGCAGGTGCAGAAAAGGCAGAGAGTTGAGTTGCCCAGGGCTGGTTTCTGCCAGGGAGGAGAGAAAGGCAGAGTGCTGGGAATATTAGCAGCAGGCGAGTGACAAGAGTCGTGGCTAGATCCAGGCTGGGGAGAGTGATGTGCAGGGAAGGTAGGGAAGAGAAGGTAGGAGGGAGCTGGCAGAGAAAAAGGAAGCAGAGGCAGATTGTGAGTTCTGTGCAGAGTGGTGTCTGTGCAATTCTGGGCTGTATCTCCAGTGACTGGCACATGCTTGGCACAGGGTTGTCACTCAGTGAATAGTTGAATAAATAATCTGAATGCCCAAGAGGTCTCAGGTAGAAGGCAGGTGAGATGGGAGTGATAGAGAAAGCCTGAAGATTGTGATCAATGTGGTTGTGATTTAGGAAGGGGGCATGCCAGAGCAGGTGATAAGGCTGGGGTGTTCCCATGGGGGAATAGCTGAAGGATGCAGATAGGCCAGTACAAGGCAGGCAATTCACCTAATGCATAGTTGCCTGTGTGGAGTGCATAGCACCCAATTTTCAAGGAGAGGATAGCATTTCTCAAACTGGGGTCCTTGGACATCTGGCATCTAAACTATAGGGGTTTGTTGGAAATGCAGAACTCTGGGCCCACCCCAGCCTCCTGGGGAGAAAGTAAGCCCCGTTCACTGAAACTGAACATCAAGGAACAGGAGTGATTATGGGGTGGGAGCACTCAGCCCCTCTGAGGGCATGGTGGCCTCTATCCTGGCTGGAGGTGGACAAGGGATTTTCAAGGAAGAGATACGTGTGCAGGAAGGGGCTGACTGACACCAAGGGGATTCAGCCCACGTGAGCAGGGGACCAAAAGGATGGGCCTCCGCCCTAGGACGCAGCTTCTGCTGGAGAGGAGGCCCTGGCTGGGCAGTAGGTCCTCTTTCCTGGGGCTTGGGGGGAAGGTGGAGTACGGAGACTGAGCACCCCCTCAGTATGTGTGGGAGTGAGTATGGTGCATGGAGTTTGTTGGACTCTGCATCCAGTTCCTTCTCTGGGCAGCAACACATAATATGGGGTTGATCCGAACTCACACTTATAGGCCCTTTCTCTTCTCAGCCTCCCACATCCCTCATGCTTAGCACCTGACTCTATATCTTCCATTGGCATGGTCCCTCCACTCAGCACCGAAGCCCTTCCTTCCACTCTCTCAGCCCCTACTCTCTAGCCTTCACACTCAGAACCCCAACTCTCAGCCCTCTGTGTTCAGCCCTCTCTCAGCACCCCTCAACAGCCACTCTGTGAGCTCCCTATGCTAACTGCATCCAATCCAGCACCCACTCATTCAGTATCCTCATTCTATTTATCCTTCCATATTCGCCGCTGTGCTCAACTCCCTTTAGCCGCACTCCCGACCCCAGCCAAGAAGATACCCGTCAGTTCCATTCCGGAGGGGAATCCCCAGTCGCCCGTCCCAGAGGCCGAGCAAGCCGAGGCCCCGTTGCCCCCCTGATCCAGCCAGTCCCGCCCCATCCCGGCGGTCTGAGTCAGGCGGCAGGAACTGGGCGGGGGGCGGCGCCAGGAGGAGCTGAAGCCCGAACCAGAGTCGCCAGGAGCGAGCGCAGAGCCCAGCCAGCCCGGCACCGAGTGGCCCTGGGCAGGCGGGGACACGGGGGGCAAGCGCGGGGTGGGGGGCTGTCCCGGACCTACCATGAACTCCAAGAAGAAAGGTAGGACCCGGTCTGGAGCTGCGAAGGCTCCGTGGCTGGCTCCAGGGGGTGCGGGCCGGATTCTGGGGGCCAAGGGAGCGTGTTTCGCCGGAGCAGGGTGGGAGTCTGCAGAGAATCCCTTCCCGCCAAGGGCCCGGGCGAAGGCGTCTGACTGTGACTCAGTTTCCAGGTCCGAGTCGCAGGAAAGTGGAGGGGGCGGGGCACTTCTCGGCACTGCCCCCCACTCTGGGAATCCCCCAGCTCTGGGCGCCAGGAGGGCTCTGGCGTCCGGGCTCTTGGGAGCCAGTGGAGGGTGAAGGGGAGCAGCTTACCCAGGGCGGGTAGGTCGCCGGAGCCAAACCCGCGCTGACCGGGCCTGTCGGGCAGCTCCGCTGGGCTCAAAGCCCGCACCCCGCCCCTCCAGGTGACCTCCAGCGGCCTCGCAGGGAGCCGGCGCCGAGCTCCAGGTCCACTTTGGGGGGAGGTTAGGGGTAGGGCTGGGCAGCCCGCCCCGCCCCCGGTAAACAGGCGCTTCCGCACATTCTTCGCGCGCCCCGCCCCTTTCCTGCCCCTTCCCAGCCGGGGGAGGGTCCCCGCGCGATCCCCCCTTCCTGCCCCGTGCCGCAGGCGGGGCCTGCACCTCTGCAGGAAGTGGGGGCCGAGCCGAGGCCACGCAGAGTCCGAGGCCGAGTCGCCCGCGGCCGCCCTGTCATTAGCGCCGGGGCCGGCCGGCGGGGTTGTCGGACTCAGAATCAGGCCGTGTCCGGCAAGACTAAGATACTGAAGCCGGGCCGCGGGGAGGGGTCTTCAAAGGCCGGACTGGCGCTGGACACCCACCCTCGCCACCCCCAGGGAGCCCCGCGCGGACTCATTCCATGATGTCCCTCTCGGTGCGGCCACAGCGCCGCCTGCTCAGCGCCCGGGTCAATAGGAGCCAGTCCTTCGCAGGCGTCCTCGGCAGCCACGAGCGGGGGCCCAGGTACGCAGAAGAGGGGGCCTGATGGGGTCAGGAGAGTCTGACCAGGTTGGAGCTGGGGTGCAGTGAGGGTTTGGGGGACTCTTTCTTGCCCCTTTCTGAGTGTAGCCTCTTCTTCAGGAGTTTCCCGGCCTTCAGTCCCACGGGACCCCCACGGAAGCCCCCAGCACTCTCTCGAGTGTCCAGGATGTTTTCCGTGGCGCACCCGGCCCCCAAGGTCCCGCAGCCTGAGCGGCTGGACCTGGTGTACGCTGCGCTGAAGCGGGGCCTGACGTAAGCAATTCCCTCCCAATGCCTCGTCCCAGGATCCCTCCCGGCGGCCCCATCCCCTTTCTGCTAGTGGGAACTTTCCCAGCTTCACACACTCGTCCCCACTGCCTGAACCATGGGCGGATGGAGGTTGTAGAGGTAAGCTAATTCTTGTTGTCACCTCTTTCCCCAGGGCCTATTTGGAAGTGCACCAGCAGGAGCAGGAGAAACTCCAGGGGCAGATAAGGGAATCCAAGAGGAATTCCCGCCTGGTGAGTGAAGGGTTGGCAAGGATGCCCTGGACTAATGCTCTTTGCTCTTGTGGTATGCAGGACTCCGCAGGGCCACCCCTGGATGACATCGGGGCTGTTTTCTTGAGTGACTTAGTCCAGGTGTGACTAGAAAATAGGAGTAACTAGAAAGAAGATATCAGGAAAGGCAGGGGAGTTTTCTATCCCCATATTCCGCAGGCTGTACACACTCTCTACCTGGAACCCAATGCCTGCCCATGGGAGCTTCCAGTAGGGTAGGTAGGACCACCCCCAGACGTGAACAAGGAGAGATTATGTTGTAGTGGTATTGAGGGAGAGCTGTGGTTCTTCCTGGGGAACAGCTCAGGGTTTCCGAGAGGAGAAAACACTTCAGCTGGGTCTTAAGGACAAATAAGAGTTCCCTGGTAAAGGGAACCATGCATGAGGAGGCACAGAACTCTCTTCTTAAGGGTGGCAGGAGAGGAAGTGGGCCAGGGAAGGGACCTTGGGGAAGAGGTAGGGGAAGGGTACTGGAGGGGTCTTGGGGACCAGATCCGTGTCACAGCACCCACCAAAGATCAGGCATGTGGAAAAGTGGGTCAGTCCCTGCTTTGGCTGGAGTGGCTGTGGACTGTGGTATGAGGGGAAGGAGGCCATAAAGGAGAGGAGCTAGATGGGTTTGGGTGGGCAAATGCTCTGCTGGAATACTTTCCATACCTCCTAAGCCCTCCCTCTCATCTCCCCCTGCAGGGCTTCCTGTATGACTTGGACAAGGTGAGTGTATACAGAATGGTGTTGGAAGAGGTTGGCTCATAGGGAGGGTAAAGGGCCCTAACCCTCAGGCCTCTCCTGATGCACCTCTCCCCCAGCAAGTCAAGTCCATTGAACGTTTCCTGCGACGGCTGGAGTTCCATGCTAGCAAGGTACATATGCAGCATGCATGTGTGCATGTGGTGTGGGGTGGGGAATTGGATATCTTAGGGAGATGCAGTGATGCTAGGCCCTGGGTGAGCGACCCCAATAGTGAGTCACAACCTCCCCCCGCTCCCGACTGTCACCCTACTCACTTGCCCAGATTGACGAGCTGTATGAGGCATACTGTGTCCAGCGGCGACTTCGGGATGGTGCCTACAACATGGTCCGTGCCTACAGCACTGGGTCTCCAGGGAGCCGCGAGGCTAGAGACAGCCTGGCTGAGGCCACTCGGGGGCATCGAGAGTACACGGAGGTGAGGGATGGGTGCCCATGAGGCAGAGGCAAAGGGTATGGCAGAGCTGCTGAGAGGGGACTAGTTGACCCTCTCCTATCTCTGCTCATCCCTCCCAGAGCATGTGTCTGCTGGAGAGTGAGCTGGAGGCACAGCTGGGCGAATTCCATCTCCGGATGAAAGGTACTGAGTAGTGGGGGCAGACTGGTGTTGAGAGGGAAGTGTGTGCCTGAGACCCCTCCCTTAACATGGCTCATCTCCTTCTCCCCTTCTCCTAGGGCTGGCTGGCTTCGCCCGGCTGTGTGTGGGAGATCAGTATGAGGTATGAGGCTGTACAGGGAAGGGATGGGATGGCAGGGTCGCAACACCAAGAGCTGCCTCATCCTGCCTGTTCCCTAGATCTGCATGAAATATGGGCGTCAGCGCTGGAAACTGCGGGGCCGCATTGAGGGTAGTGGAAAGCAGGTGTGGGACAGTGAGGAAACCATCTTTCTTCCTCTGCTCACGGAATTCCTGTCCATCAAGGTGATGTCTCTGCCCGGGACCACGGGACACGTGATCCTGTGACTCCATGACCCTGTGAACCCCTTATGACCCTGAGACCTTACCACTATGACCCTGCCTGGTTCCATGGCCCTGTGAATGTATGACCCCATGACCTTATGACCTTATGACTATTTGACCCCTTAAACTTCCAAGTCTGTGACCCTCATGACCTCAATGACTCTACAAACTCAAACCTCTGTGATCCCCATGTTTCCAGAGTGCTTCAAGCCTCCATGGCCCCATTAGCCCAAGAACTCCAATCCCTGCAACCTCCTCATGACCCCATGACCATCAAGTAACCTCTATGCAAATTCAGACCTCTGATTTCCCACAATCTCATGACTCCTATACCTTTATGACCCCGATACCCTTATGACCCCACGATGCATTCTTGGCTATAGGTGACAGAGCTGAAGGGCCTGGCCAACCATGTGGTTGTGGGCAGTGTCTCCTGTGAGACCAAGGACCTGTTCGCTGCCCTGCCCCAGGTTGTGGCTGTGGACATCAATGACCTTGGCACCATCAAGCTCAGCCTGGAAGTCACATGGAGGTTGTTGGGGCTCAGGGGCTGGGAACAGGTCTAGGGGCCTATGGCACCTGCTAACTGCCTCTTCCCTCCGCAGCCCCTTTGACAAGGATGACCAGCCCTCAGGTGCTTCTACTGTCAACAAGGCATCCACAGTCACCAAGCGCTTTTCCACCTATAGCCAGAGCCCACCAGACACGCCCTCACTTCGGGAGCAGGCCTTCTATGTGAGTCACAACCCAGACTCAGGCCCAGCCATCCCTTAGAGACTCCCTGGGGACAGTCTTGAAATTCCCTTTCCTCTCTCCCAGAATATGCTGAGACGGCAGGAGGAGCTGGAGAATGGGACGGCATGGTCCCTGTCATCCGAATCTTCAGATGATTCATCCAGCCCACAGCTCTCAGGCACTGCCCGCCACTCTTCAGCCCCTAGGCCCCTGGTGCAGCAGCCTGAGCCTCTGCCCATCCAAATTGCCTTCCACAGGCCTGAGACCCCCACCTCTGGGCCAATGGATGAGGAGGGGGCCAAGGCCCCAAACCTGGCCAATGGGCATGCCCCCTACAGCCGGACTCTGAGCCATATCAGTGAAGCCAGTGTGGATGCTGCCTTGGCTGAGGCTTCAGTAGAGGCTGAGGGCCTAGAAAGCCAGGGACCTAGCCTGCCTACACACCCAAATCCCACCCATGGGGAGCACCCTGGTCCTGTCCTTCCTGCCCTGGACCCTGGCCATTGTGCCACAAGCTTCACTCTCAATACAACAGGCCCTGCCCATACATCTCCAGACCTCACACCATCTGTACATCTAGACTCGCTTCACAAGGCCACAGACTCTAGCTCTCCTGAACTGCCAGGCCCCACCAACACCACTACAAGCTCCACCTGTAGTGCCATAAGCATTACCAGCAATGCTCCAAGCCTCACTCACACTATCACAAGCTCTACTCACAAGCCCAAGCTCTCTATCCTCACTGCTACAGGCCCTACCCCTAGTGCCATGGGACCAGGCCAGACCACCACAAGTCCCACCCACAAGCCAATGCTTTATACCCTCACTACTGCAGGTCCTACTCCTGACACTACAAGCCCAGTCCAGATCACCACAAGCCCGAGCCACACTGTCTCAAATCTAACAAGTACTGTCACAGGCCCCGTGCTCTCTACCTTCACTACTACAGGCCCTACTACCCCAAGTGCCACTGGCCCAGCCCAACCCACCAAAAGCCCCACCCGTACCACCACAAAATCCACCTATACTACTGCAAGCCCCACCCATACTACCACAAGCCCCACCCACACTACTCCAAGCTCTACTCACAAAGCCAGGATGTCAATTCACACCACCACAAGTCCTACCCCCAATACTAAGAGCCCAGTCCAGACCACCAGGAGCCCCACCCAACCTGTCACAAGCCCCACCCTTATAAGTGTAAGCCCTTCCACTTCTCTAGACCTTGCCATGATCCCCAGCAACTCTACACACACAGACCCCACCCTCCTAGGCACTAACCCCCTAACCTGTAGCCACTCAGCTTCCACACCCTGCACTCAGGCAGACCCCATGATCCCAAGCACCTCTTACCCAAGTCCTGCCTGTACCAGTTGGGAATCCATCACAAGCCCTTCCCCAGACCCCCCCGAACCCATCCTTCAGAGCCCAAGCCCCACTCCTTCACCCCTAACCTGTATGCCCCAGCATTCAGACCTTAGCCTGGCCATGGCTGCCCAGGCCCCAGTTGCAGGGGCAGCTGGAGGGGCTGGAGACAGGAGACTGGAAGAGGCACTAGGGGCCCTAATGGCTGCCCTAGATGATTATCGTGGCCAGTTTCCTGAGCTGCAGGGCCTGGAGCAGGAGGTGACCCGGCTGGAGAGTCTGCTTATGGTAAGGATGGCTGGGCTGGGCTGTGGCAGCACAGGGAAGGCAGCCAGGCCGTGCCTCTGACTCCCTTCACAACCCCAGCAGAAACAAGGTCTGACTCGTAGCCGGGCCTCCAGTCTTAGCATCACTGTGGAGCATGCCCTGGAAAGTTTCAGCTTCCTCAACGAGGATGAAGATGAAGACAATGATGGTCCTGGGGACAGGTGAGCTGGGCTAGGTGAGGGGGAAGAAGTGAAGAGAGTACCAGGTGGAGGAGTAAGGCGAGAAAGGGTAACAGGTAAGGTAGGACCAGGTGGAACATGAGAGCAGCAAGACTGAAAGTGGACAGGAGGGGTAGATTTGCTGGTGGGTGCATCGGTGTTCACCTCTCCCGTTTGCTCCTCATGTGTCCTTGTTGCCCATGTTTCCAACCCCATCTCCATCCCCAGTGCTTCTGACCACCCTCCTCCTCCTCGTTCCTGCAATGTCTGCTTTCCTTGCCCGTCTCCAGCAGCTGGTGAGCCTCTAGCTCCTCCTCTCTCCCTTGACCTCACCTTGGACCTACCCTATGAACGAGGCCTTTCATGGCCTCCCCATGTACCCTGGGCCCCCCAGCAACAACCCCTTTTGCCTCAACCCTGGCAGTCCCAGAGAGCCCGGCCCCTCAGCTCTCTGTCCCAGAGCTGCCTTTGCCAATTCCCAGATGAGGGTCATGCCCAGCCTCTCTTTCCTCTGCTGCTGCCCAGCTTACGGTCCTGTGCCCTGCACCCCTTGGGCGACAACCCCTATGCACAATGGCATAGACCATCCCACTTGCAACCCTACTCCCGTGCATCCCAGCTTTGGCAGCCCCAGAAGTCCCAGCAGTCCTAGCTGAAGGTGGCATAGGGCAGACGGACTCTGGAGACCCCTGCTCCTATCTGCTGGTCCCAGCCCTTCCTCTTTTTGGAAGTCTTCTGTGAACTTACCCATTGTCTGTTGTCAGTGCATCATCTGTTCATCTCTTCTGGGATGGGGGTAACTTAATAAAAATACACTGGTGACCAGATGGTGATGTGTGCTACAGGTGGTCAACCCCGTTTTTCTCTCAGGCCCCCAAGCAGCCCGGTGCCTGGGGCTGAGGACAACCTCGACTCACCCGTTGCCCGCCCCCTCAGCACAGAGTGTCCAGCTCTAGACACTGCCTTGGTCCAGCATCTGTACCACTGCAGCCGCCTCCTGCTGGTGAGGCTAGTGGTATTCCTCCCACCCTCTTCTTATGATCCCTTACCCTAGGGAGCCCTCCACAACCCCTGAGTTCCATTCTTACGCTAAGTCCCAGGCCCCTGGCATCTGGCTCTTACTGAATGGAACATCTCCCATACTCTGGCTCCCCCCAAACTCTCCTAATGCATGCTGGGACTTGTAGTATCTGGGCTCCACCCTCCTCAAGCTCTACCTTGAGGTCCGAGCTACTTGGCTACCCCTGTTCTCCAGAAACTGGGCATATTTGGGCCCTTGCGCTGTCAGGAGGCACGGGCCCTGGAGCGGCTGCTGCGGGAGGCTCGAGTGCTCGAGGCAGTATGCGAGCTTAGCAGGCGGTGGGAAATCCCTGCTACCTCTGCCCAGGAAGGTAAAGGCCCTGTGGGCTCTAGCTGGGTATCTGCCCTGGGTGTCTTTCTTTGCCCTACCCCATCTATATCTGTCTGCCCACCTGCCTGCTCTGTTGCTGATGGTTTCGTGCACCCTCCTCACAGTGGTGCAGTTCTCGGCCTCTCAGCCCGGCTTCCTGACCTTCTGGGACCAGTGCACAGAGGGACTCAGCCCCTTCATTTGCCCCGTGGAACGGGTGCTCCTCACCTTCTGCAATCAGTACGGTGCCCGTCTCTCCCTGCGCCAGCCAGGCTTAGCCGAGGCTGGTGAGTGGGCTGCCTACCTGCCCCACCCCCGCCTTCCTTCCTCAGAGCCACAGTAATGGGACCTCAAGGAAAGCTAGGTCTGCCCCCACAGACATGCTGAGCTGAGCACTGGAAATAGCAAAGATTTGTGCCTTGGTGCAAGAGGATCCAGATGGGTAGGGTTTGGATAGGAAGCCCCTGGACCTGAGCCTGGGGTGAGAGCACTCTTCCCTCTAAGGGCCTGGGTTCATCCAAACCTTGAGGCCTGTGGCACTGCCTTTCACAGTGTGTGTCAAGTTTTTGGAGGAAGCCCTGGGGCAGAAGTTGCCCAGGAGGCCCCAGCCAGGCCCTGGAGAACAGCTCACTGTCTTCCAGTTCTGGAGTTACATGGAAACCTTGGACAGCCCCTCTATGGATGCCTATGTGACTGAGACTGCTGAGGAGGGTAAGGCAGTGGCCCTGATCACAAAGTGACTTGACCTTATTGAGTGAGTCTTAATGTGTGGATGAGGACATGAGTGTACAGGAGATCCCAACCCAGGAAGCTCCTTGACCTGCTACCTTGTTCCAAGCCGCCCTTCTTTCTTTCAGTGTTACTGGTGCGGAATCTGAACTCAGATGACCAGGCTGTTGTGCTCAAGGCTCTGAGATTAGCACCTGAGGGGAGACTGCGAAGGGATGGGCTTCGGGCCCTTAGCTCCCTGCTTGTCCATGGCAACAACAAGGTCATGGCTGCTGTCAGCACCCAGCTGCGGAGCCTGTCGCTGGGCCCTGCTTTCCGGGAAAGGGTGAGAGTTGGGCACGGCTCCCTTGAAGGCAAAGGCTAGGATCCCAAGTTCCCAGTGTCTGGCTAAGTCTGCCCTCCTAACCTTACCCAGGCCCTACTGTGCTTCCTGGAGCAACTCGAGGATGAGGATGTGCAGATGAGAGTGGCTGGCTGCCTTGCCCTGGGCTGCATCAAGGTGACACCTGCCAACCCACTTACCCTTTTTCTCACCTCCTGGCTCCCCCAGCCCTGGGCCCTGAGCTTTTTCCACCTGCTCCACTCGGGCTACCTCAGTGCTTTTTCCTTTGATAGGCCCCTGAGGGCATTGAGCCCCTGGTGTACTTGTGCCAAACGGACACAGAAGTCGTGAGGGAAGCTGCTCGGCAAAGCCTACAACAGTGTGGTGAGGCTGGGAGATGGGAGATATGGGTCAAGTAGAGTTCTGGGACATTTTGGCTGATGGGAGTAGGGGTGAGATGGCATAAAGGGTGGGAGGGCCATGGGGGACTAGGGCCATTCCTGATCCTATCCTTACCCACTACAGGAGAAGAGGGACAGTCTGCCCATCGACGGCTAGAGGAGTCACTGGATGCCCTGCCCCGAATCTTCGGGCCTGGCAGCATGGCCAGCACAGCATTCTAAACTTCCTACCCACCATTCCCAGTGCCCCTTCTCCCCCACTTTCAGGGCTCACCAGGCACTGGCAGGGAGGGTGAGGGCTGGCTCCAGACACCCCTCCCCTACAGATTCCTATCAATTAAAATCTAATATATTCTTCTGTTGCCCGTGGGGTTGGTAGAGTCAGTGCCTGCAGTTAAGTGCCTCCCAGCCTCAGCTCAGCACACTTGCCACAAATCAGTGTCCCGGGCCTGGCCATCCTGCCTCTGCCCCACCACATCCCTTTGTTTTGTATTTTATTTACAGAGTTTTACAGAAAATAAAAAAAGCAAAATGCCTTTCCTACATGGCCTGGCCTGGTGCACTCCTGACCCTCTGGCTCCAACACCCTGTGGCCCTTCCTGAAACTAGTGTGTCTACACATCAACTGTGACAATGGCATGTGCTTTTGCCCTGAAAATCCAGGTGAAAGAGAGCCCTGAGGTTGGAAATGGGCTTGGAGAAGAGGGCAGAGGAAAAGGGTGGTAGGATGTTGCTGAGGTGGCTCAGTCTGCAGGCCAGGCTTGCCCTGGGCCTGGAAGCTAGAGGCCCAGGCTGGAGCCACACCATATAGTTGGCCAAGAGAAGGCTCAAAGGATGCCAGTCCTGGGAATGGCTCCCTAGCAGCTAACTCCCTGCTGCCAGGAGAGAAAGAGGAAGAAGCAAGAAGGAAAAAAAAAAAAGAGGTGTGGTGGTGGCTGGAGCTTCTGGCCACTAGGGGGCAGGAGAACTCTGTCAGAATGCCAGGCTCTTAGGTCTTCCCCCTCAGTCTTGGCAGCTTCTTACCAGTGGGGCTGAGTCCACCGGGATCCTTGAGTGCTGGGTAGTTAAGAGAGATCCTTGCAGAAGGGAAGAGCTAAGAGCCTGAGAGGCACAGACAGGAGACCCGGATGGTTGCCCTGTGACCCTAAATAGCACGTTCCTCCTCTTTCCTAGCCACCTCTCTGTAATACCAAACCTGACAACCCTGCAGCCCCCCACTGACAGCTATCCTGTTCTGCTTTGGGAAGCAGGCTCCAGGGAGAGGGTTCACCTCCCCCCAGAGCTGTCCCACATGTGAGAGTGTTAACCTTAGAAGGCTAAGAGTTTTATAGGAGGAACTTGAGGTGGGGTGGATATCAGGATGGCAGGCCTATTCTAAGGAGGGCCTGAGGGAGGCCCACACCCAGGGAGAAACAGGCCCTCTACCCTTGCCCTCTCCCTCCAGAGCTTCATTATCCAGGGACAAGGGAGAAGGACATAGGCAAGGCCTTCCCCACTCGGAGCCCACATGTGGTGTCCCAGTTCCTGTGGTGGTAACACAGCCAAGTGTGTATGCCTGCACTCAGGAAGAACCAATGAGGTACCAACAGGCCCCCCTGGGAGTGGGGTGACCCAGATCCCCAGGGAGCCCTGCCCCCCAGTGTTTTAGAGCTATGTATGAAGAGGTTTGGCTGGGCCCTTAACCACCTGCTGGGGAAGCCATGCCGAGCAGAAGAAAAAAGAAAACAACAAAAAAACGGCAACAGGAAAGAGCACAGGAAACACCTGTGTGTGGATGCAGGTGGCTTATTCCAGAAAGGTGGGGGTGGGGCGGACAGACAGCCCTCAGCATGTTGGCACAGTTTTGTGTTCCCTCTGTAACTGAAGGGTGTAAAGGGAGACATGGTGTGCAGTTCAGCTTTTCAGCTTTTTGGGTAGTAGGCTGGGGCAGCAGAGGGTGGAGAAAGAAAACAAGTGTAGAGACCCAGCCAGCACGCAAAGCTGGCCGCAGCTTGGGCCTGCCTCAAGAGTCCCTATAGGAGGGTTCCAGTCCCAGAACCAGCCCTAGGAGCCCTTGGGGCCCCACAAGAGGCCCACTGGTAGGACAGGACTGTCCACTTGCATCCAAAGAGTAACTTATGTGGTGGAGAAAAAAGGAAGTAAACACTGGCTGACCAGGTCCTGGGGAAGTGCAGACAGGGGTGACTGGGCCAGCACGAGCTCACAGCTCAATCTACAGGAGAGGATGGTCTGGGCAAGAAATGTAGGATGGAAAAATATCATCCTAGTTAGGGGTCAGCTAGGACTGTCCATGAAAATGTGAGTGGCCCTACATTCCTATTCTCCAATGCCGGAAGGGATAGGGCCCCCAACTTTCTGTATTCTATAAGTAAGGTCCTGGGGCCACAGCCTAGTATTGAGCCCTAGGCAAGGGTGGGTGTGAGGGTTAGGGTGGGCACTGTGAGCACAGCCAGGTACAGGTCTGTCAAGGCCAAGACAAAGAGCCTTAATCTTTTGCCACATCAAGTCTACCTAGCTCAGAACAGTGTGGATCAACTACTAAACGGCCACTCAACCCCTCTCCATCAGTGACTTGAAGTCAGGCTGGATGGCTTCCTATACTCAGGCCCATGCCCAGCTCTGTGAGATGGTAAAGGACAGGGAGAGTCCTTGTCTTCCCTCTTGTACACTCTCCCCTCCCCCAACACATGCACAGCCTCACAGGTGCCTCCCACAAGTCTTCCCACAGGGCAAAGTTGCTCCCAGCACTCCTCCCCACTTCCTACCCTGCCATCACACACGTTCAAGGAGGCACTCATTCCTGCTGCCCCAGACTCCAGACAGTCAGGAGCCTGTTTCTCCAGGTGATGATACCATCAGGAGTCAAAGGCAACCAGTCAGGGAAAGCCTGTGCCCAGCTATCCTGCATAACCTGTGTAAGCTTCTGTGAGGGGACAGAAGGAAGTGGGCCTTCAAAGCCTCTGACACCCTGAGGAGCACCTTATCAATCAAGTCCATCAACACCACACCCATGCCTTGGCCATCATCTTTGGGGCTCTTCCCAGAAGGAAACTGATAAGCGCAGACTGCAAAAAACGGACCAGGCTGTGGTAGTCCAGGATCTGATTTATTGTGTGGGTGGTCATTGAAGGCTCCCCTTACTCCCTTTCCTCTTGCCCTCTTTCAACCTTACCTTTCCTCCTGTCTCTCACTCTTCTTCCTCATGTATTCAAAGCTGTAGAGAACCAAAAAAAGAAGAAAGAAAAAAAAGGCATGTTTGTAAAGGCAAAGAAGCAGATGGGTTGGCACATGGGAGGGCTGCTTCTTTGTCTCGCCCACAGAGCGGGGGTGCTTTTCTTGTGTGTTTGTGTGCCTGGGGTGTGGGTACAATTTGCTGAACCCTAAGTATATGACATGTTCCCTCCTTTCCCTCCATACCCTACGCCCTCCAGATAGCCCTGGAATGTCTTATTCAGGCCATCCATCTCCCGTGGACAGAAAGCTTAACTGCTAGACCTGGCTCTTCTGGGTCCGGGTAATCCAGGAGGGTGAGCTTGGGAAGGATTCCAGCGCCTATACAAACTGCTAAGGAAGAGCAATCTATCATTTAGGAAATAAGACTATCATCAGCTTGTTTCAGAAGGTTGCAGTGGGGTGATGGCCACAGTTTGAGTTTGATGTCAATGGTCAAGTGTCACTTGTCTCTGAATATACCCAGGGCATATGGACCCACAAAAAGTGTTGACTTATAGAAGCTGAATAAGCAGACAAATTGCTATGCCTAACACCTACGTTTCCAGCTATTTCCTCTGAATCTCCTTACAACGTTCTATTCCACCTCCTCTTCAAGCATCCTTTTACAAACATCACTGCTAAGATTCCATTCTAGGCTCTTTTCTCCTCGCTCTTGAAACACACTCCCTGAACCACCTTATTCATTCCTATGGCTTCCATCTATATGCTGAGGCTGTATGCCAGTGATTTACACAATACTCTGCTCACCTCCAGGCCCCCAAGCCCAACTGCTGACTGACTGGACACCTCTTTTGGAACAGCATGCTCAAAATCAAACTCAACATCTCAAAATCTGTTCCTCCTCCAGGGTCCTTGGGATTGCCAACTACCCAGGTACCCAAAGCCACTCAACCTCATCCTTGACTTTTTCCTCTGTCCCTTCAACTCAGCTATCAGAATCCTCTTAATTAAATGCCCTAAATACTTCTAAATTCTGTCCACTTCTCTTTATCCCCATTGATGCCACTCAGGTTCAGGACACATTTACCTCTCACCTAGACACAAAAACTGCACCTTCACAGGCTCCCTGCCCCTAGTCTTGCCTCTCTTCCATCCATTCTCCACGGTTCAGTCAGAGTGATTCCTAAAACATAAATTCACCAATACAAGCTCTCTGTTAGGGAAAATTCTAGACCCCCTAAAACATGGCTCACAAAACCCTTTGAGTCTGTTCCCCTCTCCAGCCTCTCTTCTGCCCCCTAACTTCGTACTTTGCTTTGGAGCTTCACTGAGCTGCTTGCAGGGCTTGCTTGCCCCATCCTAGTACCCTCTTCTCACCTCTCATCTTGCCTTGCTAATGTCTCTTCTGACAGGCTTCAACCTAGACATCTCAGACTTTTACAGGAAACTGCTTCACCACGAAACTCCTGTCACAGGAGCCTTCACTTCCCCTAGTATAATACTAATTACACCCCATTGCAATTGCTCATTTACTTTGTACCCTCCAATGTGTACATCTATAAGTATTTGCTGACTATTCTACTAATTAACAGACACCACCCAAGTCTGGGGAAAAAGACTGGTGTCTTAAGGAGTTTGGTCCAAGTTATTTTTGTTTCACTTGTTTTTAAACAGCTTTATTGAAATTTAGTCCACATACCATGCAGTTCAACCATTTAAAGTACACAGTTCAATGGCTTTTAGTATATTGACAGAGTTGTACAGTCACACCACAATCAATTTGAGAGAATTTTCATCGACCCCAAAAGAAACAGCACCCCTTAGCTATCAGCCCTGGGCCTTCATATCACCCAGCCCCACCCCCACCCTGAGGCAACCACTAATCTATTGTCTCTATAGATTTGCCTATTTTTGATATTTCTTATAAATGAAATCAGGTTAGGTCTTTCCAACTTACCCAGTTCTAAGATTCACCTGAGACCTGCCCTGGAGGTTCAAATTCAGAGGTTTGGAGTGGGGCCAGGGAATCTGTATTTTTAACATGTATTCCCGGCAATTCTCTGTTTAATCAGGTTGCATCTGCCTTTATCATCCCCAGCAACCAATGCCAAATACAGAGTAGGTGATCAAGATTGGCTTTTGATGAATACCTCTAGAACTTGTGTCTAGTTCTCGGCTCCCTATATCCAACTCCCTAAGTTATGTCTTGGTCTTACCTCAAACAACCTGAAAACATTTAAAGTATGAAAGCACAGTTATGTCCAATGCAGAAAAAGCATGGACACTCAAAACATTCCCCACAGTCCCCCAAGAAGCACAGATTTTTAGAACACACTTTTACCACCAAGATCCCTATTAAGGAATGGAACAGGAGCCTGAGCAGGGAACCATACAGGGAGAACTGTCAGACTGGTGGAGGTAAGCAAGTTGAATCTACAGGGGCCACAGGGAGCAGTAAGAGAAACAAGGTGGAGGAGGTGATCAGGGGCTTGGTCACATAGGCCTTCTGCAGTAGCTGAGGAGTTTGGAATTTACCCCCAGGGAACTGGGTAGGTATCCTTGGGCTTGAAGCAGGGGAATTTGGTGATCACATCTGTGCTTTGGAAAGGTCACTCAGGCAGTTCTATGGAGGGAGGAAGCAAGAAGCAGTGATGAGTCTAAAGCTGTGATCAGAAGAAATGATAGGGGCCTGGGATAGGGTAGATGCAGTGGGGATGGAGAGGAGATTAGAGTGAAGAGATGTTCTGAAGGCAGACTAGATAGAATTTGGTGATTGATAGGATGTTGAAGATGAGAGAATGAAGCCCAGGTTTCTGGCCTGGGCAATAGATAGATGGTGGTATCTTTCATTGAAATGGGGAGCCCTCGAGAAGCAGGTAAGGAGGAAAGTGACAAGGCTCATAAGGGTGGCCTGGGAGGAATCCAGGAGGGAGTATCCAGAAAGAAGCTGGATATGAAGATCTGGGGCAAGAAGAGAAAGCTGTAAGCTAGAGGCAGGAACTTGGGAGTCATCCTTTCTTTACGTGAAAAGACTCATATGACTGAGTCCAGTGAGCAATCTGTTCCTCCTACACCTGCAGCCCATGCCTTTTATGTATCTCTCCATCCTTGACTCATGAAGTATAGTCTGGCCTCCCCAGACTAATATAAGGAAAAAAATATAAGGCACTTGAGGACTAGGGTCATCATTTATCTCCATTATTACCTAGCCTCAATCATAGACCTGGGTCTTCAGCAATTTTTCAGGACATATTTGTAGATTAAGTCATCACTCCAAATGCCTCTGCTATCTGCCTTCCAAGTGCCTGAAATTTCCATCATTAAAGCCCTTCCTTTAGGTTAAGGCAGTAGTGTCAAACTTGTTTTAGGGGCAGAAACCATTTTTCTCCCTGAAAAAAAAAAAAATCACAATTTGGAAAAGTGGGGGGAAATGGGGAAGCAGAAAGGCCCAGAGCCTGCCTGATAGACCTCCCTTCCCTTCCCCTTCCAAAGCAGCCCTGAGGTAAAGAATCATCTTCAGAGGATTGCTAGGAAAATGGAAATGTATCCGACAGAGTGAGAACCTCTGAGCAGCCAATGAAAGAAGAGGACAAGAGAGGGGAGAGGGTGTGGCTGGAAGATCTGAGCACTCTTTCTGGTTTTGCCAAAAAGTTATTGGACAACTCTGAGTAAGTATTCATTTCTTGAGTTTGGGAAAAAAACTGTGCCTAGCTCTTCAAATAAAGCCGTGAACATCAATTAAAAGGGCAAATATGAAAAACTGTTTTGCAAAATGAGATGGATTATTAAAGGCTGAACAATGCGTGTCTGAAAAATGCAGATAAGAGTACAGACAATAAAATTAACTCACTTCCCCAAATGGGATATAGATCTAGGCAAAGTACTTTAGACTTTTGAAGGCAGTAATTTGAGCTGAGAGGTAAAAAACTAATATGGCTTTTACAGGGGTCTAAAGAAAGTATACATCAATAAGGAAAAAAATTCCTATGGTCTGAGTAGGAGATGATGTAGAAGGGCAGGTCTTCAAAAAGTTAGGAGAAAGTGGTTGGCCTTGGCAGTTGACACTGAAAGCTTTCCAAATGTCTTATAAGGTTTAGCATCACTACTCTACACTCTAGTCCAATGGTATAAGATGATTTACTGTCCCCCTAATACTTTTGTGCCCTTTTATGCCCTTGATTATGACTCTTCACCTTACATGCCTTCGCCTTGCTTGTTAATACCCAAATAAACAGGATACTCCTGCAGATGATTTGCTCCTTTATGTATGAGTCCATTTCTTCCCATTATAACAATTTGGGTGTTAATTTTCTGTTGTTGTTTTCTAACAAGTCTGACCAGTTAAACTTTGAGTTCAAGGGCAGGAAACACATCTTGGGTCGTCTTTGTATCCCCAGTGCCTAGAACAGAGAGTCAAACACAAACGGTACTCAAAAAATGTTTGCTGAATTGGATTATATCTCACACATGTCCCCAATAGATAGAGGCAACAGGAGTGTTCAAGTGTAACTTCAGGTCTTATCACCAAAGTGGGCAGGAAGATTCTTGCCCACTGTTACTTAGAAAATTGACACATCTCTCCATTTGTTTATTCTCTTGCTTAAAGAGCTCAAAAAAAAAAAAAAAAAACCCCAACAAAAAAAAATCCATATAAATGATCATGATTATTGCAAGCCTCATGGGGCAACACGTGGGAGGCAAGGAAGATCTTGGAAATAGAATTGTTCTCCTGAAAATAACAGTGCAAAGTACAACTCTCCCAGAAAGAATGGCTCCCAAGTAAGAAAAGCCGAGTCAGTAACCGATTCTATTAATGAATCTAGATCATGTCTATCAGAAGGTAGATTTGAGAGTGAAAGTATGTAACAAGAAGTATAAAAATAAAAGAATAACAAGTTTATATTTATTGTATGATTACTGGTACCTAGGGCCATGCCAAAAGATTTACTTGTATTTTCTCATTTAATTCTTACCACTGTGTGAAGTACAATTATCATCCTGTCTTATAGAGTAGAAACCTGCAGTTGAGTTACTAAATCACCCAAGATCACATAGCTAATAGGGAGCCAAGAAAAAACTCAAATGCTGGACAGTCTGACTCCAGCATCCAGAGAGAGGTGATAGTAAACATTTAAGGAAAATAACTGACACCTCTTAATCTAATTAACTGCTCACCAAAGCTTTCTAGTAATGTGGCTTCCCAGAAGCTCTCCAGTAGGGAGAGAACATGTCTTTTGCCAGCATGAGAGCACCGGTCCACTTGCCACTTAGTAAAACAGCCCTCTGCTTACCCATTCAAGTTCCTGTGAACCTGACAAGTCCTTAAGGAAGGAATCTACTCTCAGGATACATACTATTTTTCTGATCTTATCTGTGAGACTGAGGATCAGATCTTGGAATGTGGTGACTTCACCAATGCCATGTGGTAAGCTGACAGCCTTCTGCTGATAATGCCCTGAACTCTTGTGGACTACAAACCTAAGAGACAGTCCATGGGAAGAACACTTCCTTAAATTACCGAGTGGTTTTAAATCACAAACGTTCTCATGGGGGAGGTAGTCTAGTATAGTACTGCAGGGAACAAACCTGTTCTTATTTTTATCATCCCGTTTCTCAGGCTCTCATCATATTACTTTTCCCCCTCAGCTTGTTTCTGTCTAGCCTGAAACATCCTATCCTTTTGGTTTGGCTTTCTGTTCCTTGGTCTTTGGAACTAATTCCATGAAGTAGGACACCACAATTTTCTTCAAGGCAAAGAAAACATTTCTTTTTTTCCTTCCTAGTGATCCTCAGCATTTTCTCAGCCCTGTGTCACAGCAGCACATGGGATCTTTGTCTTCAGAAAACAGGCTCTAAGGCCACTTGGACCCCATTCCTGGCTTCTGATGACTCGAGGTCATAATAGTCGTAACTATAGTTGATCTAATATACAGTCATTGTCTTAGTTGCTATAACAAATACTACTGCTATAACAAAAAAACACTGACTGGATGTCTTATAAACAGCAGAAATTTATTGCTCCCAGTTCTGGATGCTGAGAAGACCAAGGTCAAGGCACCAATATGGTCACATTCTGGTGAAGGCCCTCTTCTTGGTTCATAACCAGTGCCTTCTTGCTTTGTCCTCACATGGCAGGAGGGACTAGGGATCTCTATGAATCTTCTTTTAAAAGGCACTAATCACATTTATGAGGATTCCACCCTCATGACTTAAGCACCTCCCAAAGTCTTCTGCTACTAGTACCATCACATCTGGCATTAGGATTTCAACATATGAACTTTGGAGGAATATAAATATTCTGACCATAGCAGTTATAAATATAATTGTAAATATAGTTGAGGATTTTCCCCATCTAAATATATTGCCTTATATTTGTTCACAATAAAGCCTTAGAAGATGTTCTACCTTACTCTTAAAGATGATTTGAGCTAAAATGGTAGAGAAAGTGAATTACTCAGATTATTAAAAGTACTAGAAAGAAAAAAAGCTAACAATTTAAGTGCAAGTCGGCTTTGTTGTTTCTAGTACAGTTCCTAAGGCTACCAGTAGCTGTTTGCCGTAGAGGGCTGAGGAAAATGCAAAATGCAAATATTCCAGAGGTATCTATTTGGTAATTTTCCTCCAAGTTTGCCTTTTCTTTATGCCGGAGTCTTGGATTTCAAAACTAAATAGGTCAAGTAAGCCTTCTTTCTCCTGTATCACTCCCAATGTTATATAAACTTGCTCTAGAACCCTACCATCTTTTGAAAAAATCTCCTCTTGACTCCATATCCTTCTACAGTTATCCCTAAATTTCTCTGCTCCCTTCACAGCAAAGTGTGCTGTTTCTACTTCCTCACTTTCCCATTCACTCTTCGACTCATTCTAGTCATGTCCACATTTCTAATTTACCAACACGAATCAAGCCAAGAATACAAATGATATTCTCCAGTGACATCCAAGGTGACCAATCCAAACTGTCTCTGGCTCGAGTATACTTTTCAACAGCACTAGACACAGTTGATCACTTCCATCCTATCTGAAACCTTCTCTGCACTTAGACTTCACAACTCAACACTGTGGATTTCTTTCTGCCTTCCTGGCTCCTCCTTTCAGTCTCCTTCTCCATTACCTTATCGCTAAATGTTGGAGTGCCTAGTATTTGGCATTGGAACTTCTCTTCACTCTTTCCTCCAAATCAGGTCATAAACTGCCAGCCCACGAGTGTGCTTTAATCAGCTCATGCAATTTAAAAAGATCTGATTTAGTTGCCAACAACTAAATAGCTGGAGATTTTACATTTAAAAACTCCAGGTTTCTGATTACCTTTTTCAAGAAAACCAGACCTGTCAATATCGGGGCGGCATTGTCATAATGGAACAAATGGAGTTGAAACTGTCCTCTTGACGCTGGGTCCGTTTGTTATCCGTGATATCTAAGGGAGTTGAGAATACAATCCTGAGTCAGATTCCCAAAAGTACCAAAGGCTCGCCTCCTGGAGCCTCCAGAACATCCAGTCAGTCCTCGGTCAACTTTATCGCTGGTTGGGCAGAGTCCGCAGCTGCACCCTGGGGAGGGAGAGGGGCGACCGTACTGTGAGGGGCTGAAGCACTCCGCCCACAGAGAATTTAACAGCTCTCAGAGCAATGACAAGTGCACGTTTTAAAATACAGAATTACAGCGCGCCAAATACAGAAAGTCCTTTCGGCAAAAGACGACTGCTTTTGGCCGTGTAAAAGCATCAAGTCTGGTCCTCCGCTGGCCTCTCAGGGCTGAGGTGGCCTGGGCACACCAAGAAGTAGCCCTCTTATACGGCGGAGAGATGCCCAAAACCTGCTGGGCAAAGACAGCTCTTCTCGCTGTCACTCGCGGGTGCAGGGTTGTTTCTGAGATGAGAATGCGCGGGACCAGTAAGGCCTTTCTCGGTGGCGGGCTGCGGTGCGGCGCTCGGAGGGCGGGTCGGACTAGAATTAGGGCGGAGACTAGGGCGGGGCCTGGTCTAAGAGCCTCTTCAGCCCCACCACCTAGCCCCTCGCGGGCTTACTCCAAACACCCTCCACCCACTTTACTTGTTCATGGTGGGAGACTGCGGCTAGGGAACGAGGTTAAGCGGACCCGAGATCCTGGACCGCCCAGAGGCGGGGTTCTCCGCCCAGGAAGCCACACCCAGCGGGAACCCGGACTTCCCGGCGCCCGCAGAGCCCACGCGCGACCGGGCGAGAGCGCGGGAGGGCGCGTGCGGCGTGACGTGACTTGCGGCGCGTTCCGTGACGCCATCGCGCCCGCTTTTGAAAGTTGGCGCCCGGGGCCGCCTCCCATGCTGCTCTGCGCCAACCCCTCCCCTCACCTTTCCTCCCCCGCCCTCCTCTCGTCGCCGGGCCAGCCCCCCCACCCGTCCCTTCCCTTATCAGCACCCGCGGCCCCGGCAGCGCCGACGCAGGCGCACTGCACCGCACCGCCGCCATTTTGTGTCCGAGCCTGTGGAGCGATTAAACCGTGCGCGGAGCTGCTTCTTTGGCGGCAGCGGCGGCGGCGGTAGCCGGTGCGGGTGCGCGGAGCTGGCCGGGGACGCCGGGTGGCCGGAGCGGTGGAGCGGCGGCGGAGCGAGCGCCGCGGGGGGTGTGGCGCGGAGGTAAGGGGGCCCCGGGTGGAGGAGGTTTCGCGGGCCGCCTCTAGGTGTCACGATGGGGCCGCTCCGGTCGGCGCTGGCTGTATCCCGGCGCCAGCGCCGCCGCCGGGGGGTGTTTGCCTCCCTCTACCGTCCCTGCTGCGGCGCGGCCGCCGCCATTGCCCGTCGCCGCCACGGCCCGGCCGGCCCCCCCAACACACACCCGCCCGCTAGGCCTCCGGCAGTGGCGACAGCAGAGGCCCGCGCGCCGGCGACTCCATTTTCCTTTGTCTCTGCCCTCGAGGCCGGCTTCTTGGCCCGACCGATCGCCCGGCCGCGGCCCGCCCTCTGTCCTCCGCCCCTCCTGAGGCGGGTGGCTTCAGCCGAGAGGCGATCCGCGGGCCTCGGCTTCCGCGTCCGCTTCTCTCAAGAGTCCTTACCCTTCGCCGCCGCGCGCGCAGCTGGGTCTCCGTGCAGTATGGGTGCCAGGCCCTCGCCAACGCCTCTCAGGCTGCCCATCCTCCAGCTCGCCCGGTCCCCGGAACCTACCCGGCCGCCTTGCGAGCCTCCTTGGCTGCTCAGCGGTCGCTCCCAGTCCGCGCGTCGTCGCCGCTGGTCTCCGTCTCCACCGAGTGGCGCAGGCGGCGCTGCTGCGGCTGCGAGCAGAGGGACCCCAGAGCTGCCGAGAGCTCCCTCTGCAAGGCTGGCTGAGCTGCTCGCGCCTCGACGCCGCCTGAGCGGGCGGGGGGACGCGCGCTCGCTGCCCCCACCGGGCCCCGCTGCGCCCCCAAACTCGCGCCCCGGCTCCTTGCGGGACCGGACCTGTGCGGCTCCCCACAGTGGGCGGAAAATACACGAGTTCCGCACTAAGTAGTTTTTTCTGGAGCCAGGGTCGCCCTCCCGTTGCAGTGTGATAGTCTGACTTTGTGCGCTAAGAGATCTCAAAGGGATCAAAACTTAATTTCACTCTGATCTCAAGTGACGTGACAAATTCCCGAATTCGGGATTATGGGCTGGCTAAATTGGGCAGTCGACCCTTGAGTTTCCCTCGCGCTTTAAAATGTCCTGACACTAAATTAGTACAGTACTTAGTACCTGATGCTCTAGGGCTAGGCGAAGGCAATTCTCTGGGATTCTGCAACCCGATCTAAACCGCCAGTAGGTCAGAATGAATTTATTCTTGACTCCACTGGTAATTTGCCCATACGGTGAAATCTGAGGGTTGATGTTGTAATTGAATCCTGGGTCACTAGCTGTAGTTGGTTTATTAATATCTACGCCTAATGTAACTACCCTTTAGTAGCTGACTTCCTGTAGCCCTGAGTTCAGAATTAAGTAAACATTCGCATAGTCTTCATCCTTTCTTTGAGTTTAGATCAAGTTAAAGTTCCATGTACCCTCTAGACGGCAAAAGAAGTTAAATAGGACATGTATATTAAATTTACTTTGTTCCTAAGTCGTCTTACAGCATTAAAAAGCTTTCTGTTGAATTGCTAGAGTTTTCTCTTTTTGCTCTTTCCTCAAAAATATTCTAGTACCTTAATATAATAGTATGGTGCAGCAGTTGATGTAACAACTCGGGTTTCTTTGGAGAGGAGAAAGTCTTGATTAACTTTTTTTAGAAGAAGAAAAGTTACGTTAAGTTTATGAGGAAATTAAAACAGCTTGGTGCTAAACAAAGTTGTCCGGTCTACCGTGAAATTAATCTGTAGGATTTTACAGCAATCTACCTCATAGTAGTCTTTCAGCATCCCCTTTTTGAATCCTACAAAATGTTCCTCCTCCAGAATAAAACTGCACTAAGTAACTAAATGCAGTAGCTTAATGCAATGTCGGGTTTGGGAGTAGAACCAAGCTTAATTGTCTAATATGTTAGTCCTTTTGTGTAATTTTTTGCATTCTTGTGATTTTCAGTTTTACTTTTGAAATTGTGGATGGCAGGTGGCATGTTTTACTTATTAAAATAAGCTCCACACGGGTTAAAAATGAAAATGCAGCAAGTCTGTAAGTGAGCCAGGAGTAAAGCTTGTTTTCCTAGGTTAGCATTGTGCTCCACTGACAATATTTTGGCTTCTTGGTTCAGTTGTACCATATGCAGTCATCAATTTCTTGGTCTTATATATCATTTACACTGTTTAATGATATAGACCTTGTCCCCAGAGTTGCTATCCTTTTGAGATTTCCTCTTTGCTAGGATTCATGCTTTGTTTTTATTGGAAAACTAAATCTACAGAGAGAATAAATTGAAAATAGAAAGTTACCCAAAGGAACTTATTACTTAAATCAGTAGTATAAGGAAGATTACAACAGAACTGTTTGTCCACATAGGAAAGTACTGCTTATTTAAGAGTAGTTGTAAAAGTTATCTTAGGGATCCGTTCAGCCAACATGAGGTAATGTAGGAGCTGTAAAGTTTTTAAGATGCATTCAGATTCTAAGGTCTCTGGGATTTTGCTTTAAAGAACACATAAAAATGAGGGCACATACCTAAGACTTCTGGGTGGCTTGAGGAGTTCCTTGGGGGTGGTGGTGGGGTCACCTGTAGTTAATGAGGGCCCTAAGGAGGAGTCCTGTGGCAGAGCCTTGCACCATGGTGCCTGCTAGCAGAAAGTCTCCTCTAGAGACTGGTTTTTTGCTTTAGGATGCTGCTGGCCTTAAATTCACTCCACATCATCTATTTTGTAGGTTTCATTTCATTTTTTTAAACCAGAAACTTAATTGACCATTTCTCTACCTTATTTACCTATCTTAGTTTCAGATGACTTCAGGCTTTTTCACTAAAAATTAGGTTCCTTTTCAAACAACTAAGATTTGTCATAATTTAATACTTTGAGAAAGAGCATACAGATTTAGAAAACAATAATGACAAATAATATATATCTTGGAAACCATGGTTTGCAACTGAATATGTAGATTTGGCATACCATATTTCTTTTTTTAAACATCCCTAAACTTTCTCTAGTCGTTACCTTCAGATCTTCCCTGGCAGTATCTTTGTGCATTTTCTCAGTGATTAATACTGAATGCAAAGGTGTGGCATTACGAATAGACTGCTGACACATACTCCAAAAATAGTGATTTTTCTGCACTAGATTCTCATTTTTAGTTACCCTTACATTTCAGTGTTATAAAATCTAATGCCTTTTGAGGCATGCTGGCGATAGTATATAGATTCCAATACAAAAGTGGTTTTTGCACTAGATACATTAGTCTTCTAAGTTGTTATAAATTGCCTCTCAACAGAGAAGACTTCAGCTTTATCTAGGAAAGTATTTTATCAGCTTAGAGTTGCGGGCTTTAGTTAATTATGAGGTGGATTCTCTCTTAGTTGTACCTCATATACCAAATTCTTTGGAAACGCTTAGTTCAAACTTAGCTCTTTCATTTCACTTGAGAGTTAGTCTCCTCCCACCCCCCCACCTCCCCTTGGAGGTAAGTTCCACTCTACTATTGCTCAAAGTTTGACATTTCATTTATTTGTAATTTAGGGAGAAAACTGGTATTTTTTTACTAAGAAGAAAGCATTTCATTATTGCGCTTTTAGTATTTTCAAAGGTCAGTGAAAGCTCCCCCCGTAGTTATCTTATTAAACTGAAAAATAGTCTTTAATCGTAATGTAGCTCAATCAGTAAAACTGCTACCTGCTGAAGATAAGGAAATAAACTGTTAAAGGACTATTATACTGTATCTATAAGAATTTTTTGATAGTTTGAATATATATACATGTGCCATTATTTGGTTACAAGATCACAATGGAGCAATATTTTGGTAATCATAAATTTTAGTCCTTTATATAATTAGCAAATGTCTTAAATAACTGAATGTTTTATTATTGGCTTCATAGACATTTATAGAATGGCTCAATTAGTAAGGTGACACATTAACTGATATATTGTTTCTTTTCCATTGTCATCAGTCTTCATCTTGCCCTCAGTTTGTTTTTCACACTATATGTGCATTTGTGTGTAGTTAGTGTTCATAAAATGATTTGTGCTTCTGTTTTAGAATGATCACAAACTTGGGGCCAAAGAACAAGATGCACTAGTGGACAGTTTGCTGACCAGGGGCTTGAGAGCTGGCTTCTGTTTTCCCTCCTCAAACTGACTTTGCAGCCACGGAGAGGTAAATACTATTTCCGTTTCTTGGCCTTAAAAATAAGAGTAATAAAATCTTACGGGGGTTGGAGGATTTGCTGAATCATTCTTGGGCATAGGAGTTGCAGGAGGGTGGGTGTATTGAGGGCATACAGGCTTTATAGCAAGTCCTCATTTTGAAACCCTGCACTGCCTTACACTAGCTGGATGACACTGAGCAAGTTACTTTTCTTCTCCTTCAGGCCTCATATGTAAAATAATACCATCAATTAAAGAGGCTATTCTCATGGTTAAGAATGTGTGTCAAGCATGAAATACCATTCTGAGCCAATACATAAAAAACCCTTTGGAAATGTCGGCTGCTTTTCTACAGAAACCTCTGGAATATATATTTTGACTCTTGGCAAATGAGTTCGAAGCCCATGGCCTGGGGCAATTTGTAATTCTGATGAAGAATAGTTGGAATCCTGTTCTTGGGAAATCTGGTATCCTGGATAAAAATTGTCTTAATTGAGTTAACCTAGCCCATGTTTGCATCAGAATGTTAGTTACAGTCATTATCAATAATCTTTTAAAAATTTGAAAGAGTTACTTTACTTTAGCCCACAATTTCTCCTGTAAAATATAACTGGCATCACAGGGTACTTGAAACAGCCTTCTCAAATGTCAGGGTCTACTAAGGCTTTGGGATCTCATAAACAATCAACTAGGGTTCTGGATGTGAAAAGTATATCTGCTCAGGCTACCAGGAAGCACATCTTTCTTATCCCTTAGAAAATGTGAAAATCATTTCATTGCATTTGTGTAATGGCAAAAAGGAGTATAGAGGTAGAAACTACCAATGCAGAGATTAGTTAAGTTTATATGAATGAATCATCTAAGCGACTACTACGATATTTCTTGTACATTATGCCTAGAACAGGAAAGGAGGAAGGGAACAGGAATGAAAGCTCTACTATTCTTCAATCTCTATTTTCTAAATGAGCATCTTGGTACTTAAGTAGATGGAAAGGACAAAGTCTTTGTGCTGGTTTTCTGTCATTCCAGAATTAACTTGTATCCTACAGCTTCTTTTAGAACTTTTGACAAAGAGTACATAATAATAACCTACTAAAAAGAGAAATTATTGATTTGAAAAGCTGTTGAGGAAACTGGCCTTAAGAGTTTGGGGAATGGGGTCATAGGAACATGTTGGTCACTTTTAAGTGTTATGGCTAGTTTAATCCCTGTTTCTCAAACTGGGATATGAATACCCTTAGGGTACAAAGTGATATGATTCCGGGGTACTTGAAGCCACAAGATAAACATGACCCAGCTTCTTGGAGCTTCAATTGTGCTCATTGAGGGGGCGGTGAGTTAAGTAATTTAACTGGTAAGTAATTAAAAATTTTTTATATTAAATATATATTTTAGGAGCATAATGTGCACTGTGTATGACTGGCTTAAGATTACACAGGTCTTCAACTAAATGGGGCAGAGGTGCCTGGGAGTGGAAAGTGTTCTTTGTATAGGTACTACAGTGGAAACATTTGAGAAGCAATATTTTTGAGCTCTACCATCCAGCTCCTTATTTTGTACCCTGTAGTATCCTACTATGGAATATAGAAGTTAAATTGTATTATATGGTGCTTGTTTGCTTGCATACATGTTCCTACACATGCCTGACTTCTGTAAGCACTGCACAGATTGGTAGATGGTTTTAGATGGTTGGACCAAGTCAGAAATATTGTCAGGACCATTCCAGTGATATAAGAATTGTAAGGGGGAAGCAGTGAGCAGAATCAGTTCTAAAACTATAAATTTTCTAAAACAATTTTTAAAACAATGTCATGTTAACTTGAGTGTAATTAACAATTTATACTGATTTTTGTTACCCTCCTCCACACTTTATTAAGTAGTCATAATGAAATGGCTAAATCCTAAACTGTGGACCTTGTGACTCCTAAAGATAATTATTGAAAGGCATCTGTTAACTTTTGTGTGTTTTACCATTACTAAGTATTGTTACTAATGTATTACTCTTAATGTAAGTGGCACTTAAAAATTACATTTTCTATGTTGATAATGCCTGCTTTTCGAATACAAGTTTTATATTTAAACCTAATCGGTTCTAGATATACCTTAGTGTGACTCTCTGTAATGATATGAATTGGATCAATTCAGATATTTATATGTGCTCTGAATATCTATAGTGTTTATTGAATATTTGTAATGTGCTTATATCATACTTTGAACACTTGCGTTTCTACTTTGTGCCAGCCACTGCATTAGGTAATAGGGATTCAAAGATGAATGAGAAAAGGATCTTTTTCTTGAGGGTCTTGAAGTCGAGTATGGGGCAAAAGTCAAATATGGGGCAAGAGATCTGTAAATGAGTGTTGTAGATGTTCTGATAAAAGTGTGTTTAGAGTCCAGGGAGGGATGGTCAGCTACAGGCGTTAGTGAAAGATGTTGGAAAAGGCTTTCTGGTGGAGAGACCTTCATCTAGGTGTATTAGGAGATACAAAAGGAGCATAAAATTTTATTTTAATCTTATCAAGGCATCAGATCTGAGCTGTGCAGCCTAATAGCTGTATGGCCTTGGGCAAGTTTGCCTTCCTTTCCTCATTTGCAAATTGACATATATACTTTGTTACAGGTTTATAGGCAGTTAAATGAGTATTGTAAGGGGGAAATACATACAATTGACCCTTGAACAACACAGGTTTGAACTGCATGGGTCCACTTATACATGGGTTGTTGTTTTTTTCCCAATAAATACCGTTAGCTCTAATAACTGCAGATCAAAAACAGTGTTTTTGCATTCCCTGCCGTGGACTGAAAATACTGTTTTTGATTCACAGATGGGAAAGGCTGACTGGAAAGTCAAAAATTAACACTCGGATTTTTGACTGTGCAGGGGTCAAACCCCTAACCCCTACATTGTTCAAGGGTCAACTGCATATGTAACTAACTACAATGTGCTATATAGAGGTAAAGCGATGGTCTTTAAACTTTAGCAGTAGTTGGTAATTGTACATATTTTACATTTAACTGAACAAATGAGTTAAGTGATCTAAAGTGGGACTTTATGGATGAGGAAATTCAAGTAATCAGAACATTTATTGAGCAGTAGAGATAGATAAGTAAACAAGGTCACATCCAATTTTGGGAGTGATGTTTGACAACCACTTAAAAGAGCTGATTGGGAGGAAGACTTAACCAGCAAAGCACTTATGAGAAGTTTTTTAAAAATATAGTACAAAAAAAAATTGTTATGGAATAAAGTAAAGAAAAACCTAAGTAAAAACCCGGGGCATAGCAAGAACTCAATAAGTAATTGTTTGAATGAATGAATGCCTAAGGGAAAAAAATGAAATGCAAAGACATCAAAACACTAGTCAAAACAAAATAAAAAACTAGTGTTGGTAAGGTGGTTAGGTTTGGGGTGATTTTTCTTGGTTTTCTATAGTTTGTATAACAGTTATAATACAAATAGTCTCCCCTCCTTCCCTTTTTTTTTTATTAAATCAGAATTACCAAATATTGGGACTAACATTATTCAACAATAGAGGATAGATTAAATTGATATATCTATATAATAGAATGTCATGCAATCATTATACATAGCTATATATGTATAATGTACATTATGTATGGAAAATACTGAAATGGAGAGATATTTGAGACATACTGCATAAAGCAGATTATCAAATAGTGTGCACAGTGTAATCTCATGTGAGTAAATATGTGTGTATATATTGGTAGGAGAGTGGATATAAACCAGAATGTTTATATAAACCTATAGATTTAGTCTTGCTTATATAAGTTTTCTTCTATTGTATTATATATTTTTTTCCCTTGTTTTGTGGAAGGCAGTTATAGCCGAGAACCAAGAATATATTGCTTCCTGAATTAATCTATAAACTTTTAGCTGAAGCAATATAATTGAAAGCCTGGGTTTTCATTGGACAAGCCAAGCTTTTGGGTTTGTAGTTGTTGTTACTGTTTTTGGGGGGAGTACAAATTCAGTAGATTAAGTAGGGAATAATCCATGCAGAGAGATAACATCACGTACGAAAGAAAAAAGAATGTCAGAATGTGTCCATATGGAAAGAGTAGACCTTGTTTACTCTTTTGTCTTTGGCACATCACCTTTTTCTTTCTTTCTTTCTTTCTTTTTTTTAATTTTAACTTTTTTTTTTTTACCACCACTATTCATCTATTTGCTATTTGCTCAAACACAGTATACATGTATAGTGGTATCAGAATTGTTAACCTACACTTCCACAGGAAATGACTTTATTAACTACAGTAGAGTACTTATGTATAGTTCTTTTAGTCCTTAGTCTTACAGTCTCTACTCATTTTCTAAGTTACTTAAGTAAATGTTTCCCCAACTCCCTTCAATGAAGTTATGTCACATCTGTTAAGATTCTTTTTTTTTTTTTCTTTAAATTTATACCTCCTTCACCCACTTCTCCCACCCCCACTCCCTGCTTCTGGCAACTTACAATTTATTCTTTTTATACAATTTTTATATAATTTTTAAAAAGAAAAGAATCTGGTACACAGAAGCTTTCTGATAAATATAACGAAATAAAAGGAATTTTTGCCTAATTTACTCTGGCAGTAAAGTCTAAACTTCTTGGGTGGATTGGAGAGCCTTGCTACAACGCTTGCAGAAGTGCAGGTATGAGGAAGAGTAACAGGAGGAGGGTACTGGCAGCCATATATCTGCCTAAGCGTTAGAGGGAATTGAAGTTGCAGAGATAATTCTTACAACTTTCCTCACTTAAACTTGGTCTTAAACTTTTTTGTATCATCCAAGTAAAGTTTAGTTTTATTCTTTGGAAAAATCTAGTAATTGTAGAATAATGCTAGAATCTAAAGAACCTTTTTAATTTCTTTCCTCAGAGATAAACACTAATAATAGTTTGGTGTGCTCCCTTTTGGGTTTTTTCCTATGCTTTTATGAATGGGCATGTACATATAATACACTTTTTAAAACAAAATGTAATTGTGCTATGCCAGTGTTCTATGATTATCACATTCAATATAAGCACATGGGGAGAAATATTTCAAACAGTACAAAATGGTAATGGTGAAAAGTGATAACTATCCACCTCTGATTCCTCAGTTTTCTTCCCCAGATGTAATAAATATTACCAGTTTTTTTTTTTATACCCTTCCAGAGAAAATGCTATGTATATATAAACATTTATTTGTGTATCTTTTTTAAAAATCACAATTAATATGCTATACATGTTCTGGACATTTGATTTGTTTTTCAGTCTTTCGCTGTTAGAGAAAGATACTCTAGTGGATATCCTTGCATATAGCTCTTAAGGCACATATACTAATGTCTGTTGGGTAAATTTGTAGGAGTTGAATTGCTTGTGTATTCGTAGAAGAAGAAATGCATGTACAAAGACTGAGAAGCAGCAGAAGAGAAACCTAAAATGTTCTGCTATTGAAAGCAGTTTGGTATGATTAGAGCAGAGTGTATGAGGCTGGACACAGATCTGTTGATAGGGCCCCCTGCAGTACCCTGTAGGCCTAGTGAAAGGGTTTAGACTTCAGCCTAAGAGTTTTGCATGAGAGGTTTCAGAAGGGAAGTGTCCTTGCTGAGAATGAGTTTACATTTTAGAAAGTTACGGCCACTGTGAAAAAATGGGTGATAAGGGAGCAATAGGAGAAGCAGGGAAACTAGTTGGAGGCCATTGCACTGGTCCAGGCAAGGTGTAATGCCAGCTGAATCGCTAAATTCACTAGAATCGCTGTTTGTCTAGTTTTATTTTGTTAAACTAATTTGGAATCCTATCCATCTTCTTTTATAACCTTCTTCATGTTATATGTTAATGAACATTATCCCTGTTAGATACCTTTTTTACTTCAAATTACTGGGAACGTACTTCTCTTATTGCTGGATGTTAAGTTTTCTAACCTTTTTCTTTGAGGACCTTAGTTTCTTGTTGTTGGCTCTAGCTTTTTGCCTCTCTTATTCCTCATTGTTTGAATTATTTCTGACAAGAGTAAATTGACTTTGAGTGAGAGCCAAGTTAATTTTAAATTTGAGAGAATAGATTTCGAAATGTCTTTTTTTTTTTTCCTAATCTATTCTGAATCCTTTTTTGATCCTATTTTCGAATATTCTCAGTAGTAGATAGTTGCTGATTTAGGACTTCTAGATAAGTATACATCTTAGCTAATGGCTAAGGAGATTATCCTGTCAAGTATATAGCTATTTATTGCTAAGAATTTTTTACACTGAAACTAAATCTTCTGTTTCTTATTTTGAAAGAGGTAGATGATACACTAGCTTTCCCAACAAGGAAGGAGGAAATAGAGTCCTAGAATGTCCTAGGTTAGTGAGGGCTTTTGAAGAAAAAAGCTGCTATCTTAATGCTCTGTGCAGTGGGTGGGGAGTTATGCAAACAGTGGTTATACCTTGACTTTGAGCAGCCTTCTGGTTTAAAACATAAACTAATGGAGGGAGAACAGAGCCAGTCAGGTAGATTGTATCTTATGTTTATAGCATTTTGCCTGACAGGAATTTCTCTAAAATTCTTGGACTTCAGATATAAGTGCCACTCAACAGAGTGGTTGGTATACATTAGCCATCTTCATCTAAATAGGTTTCAGAGACTTCTGCCTGATTTCTGGGTTACAGACAAGGGGACTGCAAAGCTAGAAAACCATCTTTTCCTTCACTCTTGTATACAGCCTCACTATATGCAGCTGTTAAAATTGTCAGTCTGATTTTTTTTTTTTTTTTAGGTGAAAAGTGGTGATCCTTATTCTCTTCTTACCTATAGGAATTTTTCTAATGGTAATGTAAAAAATACATAGGCTGTTAAAGCTAGAAGTCATCTGGCACTCCCCTCATTTTACAAATAAAGCTAAGAGGCAAAATGGTATACAAAAACAACATGGAGAGTATACATTACTGCCCTCAAGTATACTATACCTATGCACTGACACAAGATTTTCAGTATGTATTTGTCAGAATTTTTTTAAATACCATCACCAACTTTAAAGTTTATCCATATGTACAAAGTATGAATAGGTTCTGGCTGTCACTGATATTAAAGCCTTGGTATCTAATACCAAGACTGTTGAGCTTATTTATCTCTTTCTGGATAACCCAGGACTTTTTCAGAATCCTTTAGTGATTCCTCTGTGATAAGAACAGACAATCCTTGGAGGCTGGTGTTAGTTAGCACCTCTATTTTTAGTATAGTCCATTTGAACCACTGAAATTTATAGATTATTTCTGCCCACTGCTTTTTACTTGTTTAGGTAAACCCTAGCATAGCATATTCACTATCGTAAAGCAGATACAGGTATTTTATATTCACAGAGGTATGATACACAACTATTCTTAATAATAGAGGATACTCTCAATTGTTTTAGTATTTCTTGTGTTTCTGTTTTATTTATGTCTTGTAACTTTCTACTTCTACTTAAAATTTTTTGTCGTAAGTATATGTTGAGACTATAAAATAATAGTGACTTGATTTCCTCTTGGGAATAAATTTTATAATTTTTTTTTCTTTCTGGCTCCTTGTCAGACAGGGCCTTTGTTCCTTCTCTCCTTTTATAAATATATAATCCCCCTCTAATTTTTTGATCAAGCTACTGTATTTCCTTTTTCCCTATATTTGTTTCCATATTTCTAAGGAGTAACCAAATTGATGATTACTTGTTTTCATAATCTGATATTCAAAGTAACATTGTTTCTTTTGTTGTTGAAACTTCTGTGTGTCTTTGTTCCTATACGTGTATATCCTTTTTCAGATTTCTTTTGTTCTGTCTATGGAATAACACTTTAACTATTGTCCATATTTTATGCTACTATACAGTTTACTCATTAAAGATACCTTACTTTTTTTTGATATAACTGTTTTTTTCTTTCTTTTTCTTTTTTTTTTTTTTTTTAATTTTTAGGCAAGGCAACTCTTGTTTGACCTCACAGATTGCAAGGACCTTGTCAGCTTATGGTCCCTTATTTTTTTTTATTTTTTATGCCTATAGCACCTGATCTTCCTAGGTGGTCTCCCATACAAATACTAACCAGGCCCAACCCTGCTTAGCTTCCGAGTTCAGACGGGATCAGGCTTATTCAGGGTAGTAAGGCCGTAGACTGATATAACTATTTCTTGATCTTTATTCAAAGACAAGATGTGTTGCCATTTTTTATTGCCATTATTATGCCTTTGGTACAGGTGTGCATTGTTAAATTTAAGCTGTCGGCTCCTAATTTAACATTGACCTTATAGGGACACCATTTAACAAATAAAAATTGTCTTTATTCTACCAAATAGCCTTCATGAGTATGGGGTTATAGAGACACTAGAGCAGTGGTCACATGGTCACTGATAACACATTGCAAAGCATGAGTTCACTCTGTTATTATAGTCCATTTCTCTTTTTTTTTCCTTTTTCCTTCTGCCATGTGTTGAGTTTATGCCATACCATCTAGAGAGAGCTTTGGTATTAATGGTATCCATAATAGAGGTTAAACCTTAGAACTTTTTTCTTGAATTATACATTCCATTACTGCTTATGGGAATCATGTTAGTTTTGAGATAGACATTGTAGATTTATTTTCATAAGCAAAAGTTATTTGTTTTAAAGAACGAACCAGACATTCTCATAGTAGAGAATCGTGAGTATTTGAGTAGCTTGGATTTATGTAGACCTATATTTAGGATGAATAACTATTGTATTTTAGGTCAGTCACTTCTAAGCCACAGTCAGCAGAGATTTTGTATCAGAATCATCTGAGGACTTTTGTTTGTTTGTTTGTTTTCTCTTTAATTCCACCCTCTCCCTTCCACCTCCACCCCTGACCTTTGGATGTTGCCGTTTCTCTTTTAAGAACTGGATCTCTGAAGGTGGGGTGTCTCCCCCCACACACTCACGGCATGCACCTGGGGCTTGGCGCACCCGGGGTATGGTCTGGTGAGCCACGAACCCAGGACCTTCTGCATATAAAGCAGATGTGCTAACCATTATACTATGGAGCCACCCTGGGGACGTTTTGAAATAAAGTCTCTCCCACTCTGGACCTAATGAATCAGAATCTCTGGGATCTATGTATTTAAAAGCTCACCAGGTGATTCTGATACCAACCAGGTTTGGGAACCACTGCCCAGGTAGAATGTGCCCCAAAGTCCATCTATTTCCTATTAGATGTCTAAATTCTACTGTGCGTGTGTGTGTGTGTGTGAGAGAGAGAGAGAGATTTATTCCTTTTTATAACATTTATTCAAGGTGATAGACTTGTCACAGATTCCCACCCTTTCTGCTATTCCCAGTGATAAAAGACTGTAGGACTGCTCCAAAGACAGTGTAACTCTGAACTGCTTTCAGGGATATAGTCAAGGAAGTGAGGCATTAGGTTGCCGTATGCCAGCAAAAGTGTTATTCAGGCTATAGAAAGCAGAGAGGGACAGCATATGCTTGAGAGGCAGCCTCCAATCAGTGCAGTAGCACTAGCAAGTTGACTCCCAGATAAGCTTTGTCTTCTGTTTCAGTTGTGAATGTTCAACAAGTGAAATAAACAGGCTACCCTTGAGCGAGAACATGGCCCCTGAAACCAGGATACAATAACAAATTTGAGATGGTTTAGTACATTTCCACTCAGTTACATTGAATATTTTTGCACAAAATTTGTGTAATTCCTCTAATAAGTTTTTTCCATATACTGTTTTCTCTGCTAGGATGCTGCTCTCTACTGTAGTCTGCCTAGCAGGGTTCATTTTACCCTTGAATGAATGTCTAGCTTTAGCTCTTCCTCTCTTTGAAGCCCTCCTGCAAAAGAACTCTTTCACCTCTTTCTGTGGTAGTTTCACTGTGTTGCCATTACAAATATTTTATTAGGATGTATTTCCTAGATTCAAAGCTCCTTAAATATTTTTTTTCAAGTAGCTGTTAGGATAATTGTTTTGACTACCTTTTAATATTAACAATTAGGGAGAAGGGACTGAATAACAACAACAAAAAAGTGGAATGCTCTTAACTTTTTTTAACTTAAGAGCTATTTTATTTCCCTTTTAATTCTTTAAAAAAAAAAATTGCCCCAAATGTTCTTTTTAAAATTAATGGCACAGAACAGGGAAATGGGGTTGTATATGTGACTGAGTTAGGTGAGTACTACTTTAGATAAAGGCTACTTCTGTTTCCTATCACTGTGAAATAAATGGTCACTAATATTTTTCTGCTTCTCAGACTGAGTCATCCTTTCCACCCAGCTCCTCCCCATTCTTTATTGTAGTCTGCAAGTTTCCTGGTACTCATTCACAGCTATTAATGGTCATGATATTTTGTTTTGCTGTCTTTTAAGCTCTTAAGATGATGGTGTATATATTTTCAGACATAGAGTAAAATAGTTATTTTATTTGACTTTTTAAACCTAACATTTGTTCCAGAAGGGTAATAATTTTTATTCTTTTTTACTAATGCCTCTGTCTAATAAAATTCTCTTAGGATTTCCTTTCATTCTAAGAAGAAACTGATTATCTTTAATTCCTTTTTTCCCCTTTCATAATGGCACTTAATGTTCCCTACAGTCAGTGCTGAACTAGGTTTTTCAGTCTTCTGGGTAATACATTCTTCTAATTTAAAACTCTGGAAAAGAGAAAGCTACAGGGTATCTCCTCTTCTCTCTGCCTTCTAATGATGTCTAATGGTTTTGTATTGAGCAGTCTGAATCAGGCGAGTTGTTAGGTGACCTTCATGGTAGATTGTTTCAGAATGGCTGGGGTTATGGAAGCTTCTGGGGACTTGGGGGTACTATTTCTTCCCAAGAGTGTAGACAGATTTCTGATCTGCTCCATAAATAAGTTGGGGTTTTTAATAGTATATTTAAAAAGTTGTGGTTTTGTTTATAAAATACTCCTGGAAATTGTCCTTCTCTACTATCTTATTCTCAGTACACATGTATTATTCTTAGTACATGTATATTTTATAATAACCAATATCCCCAAATGACTAAACTCTGCAGTGGTAAATATTAAAGGTTATTTTGGTTGTTTTTCTCTGGGAAATACCTGACATATTTGCTATATAGCTATATAAATGGTGACAAATTACTGTCTTAATGTCTTCGAAAATTAGTATATTCACAATTAGCTTTTATTTTTACATGACAAGATTTTTTTAAAAATTTGACCTATAATTCCGTTAGGATTTTTTATTTTCCTCTGACACAAACTTATTAATAAAAATACACTCATATAGTTAAGCTTCCACATAGCATATGAACAGTGTTTTGTTTTTCTATGTTCCCTTCCTGCTCTTGTCATGTACGGGAACCATTTGTACATATTTTGTTTGACAGTGTCACCAATATTGAATGTCTTCTGTTTACTGTTTTGTATTCATTGCTATAGAGGATACAGAAGTAAAAGACATAACATAGTTCCTGCCTTTATTGTTAAGATAATAGTCTATTTGGAGGAAAGACCCAGACATAGAACAATATACTACAGTGGGGGAAAAAAAAAAAAAAAAACTTGAGGTCCATCTGCATTGGTCAAGGTTGAGAAGACTGATTTAGGGGATGGCTTGAGCTGAGAGGGGACAAGATAGTATGTCTTGTGTGGAAGATGCCTAAAAGGTAAGGTTGGATGTGTAGAAAGGATGGGAACAAATTGTACAGAGCTCTGGGAGTAAAGCTGAAGAACTTGGCATTGATTCAGTAAGCCTCAGTCATTATGCATTTTTCGCACCTCATTTCAGGAAGAGTTAGTCTGGCAGTGATATGCTGGACAGACTAGTAAGAGAGACCAGCTTGGGAGGCTGTTCTGTTCCTTTTGGGCTCTTCATTTCCTCTTTCATCCCTGCTTTGGGTCAGTCAGCTGGTTCTATCAACTGGTTGCTGCCCTCATCCTACAGAAATTCAGTAGTTTATCAAATAAGTCATTTTTGTGGGGAATGTTTATCTAGGGCTTGTGATTGAGTCTAGGAAACTGAAATGTCCTATATTTGTTCACCTAACACGTATTCATTGCTTCCTGGGGTGCCCTATAAGGAAATGGAGGAGCATAGCAGCTAGGTTCTGTGCGTGCACGCATGATTTGTTTTATTTAATCTTTATGACAGACTCCAAAGTGCATACCATTATTATCTCTGTTTTGTAGAAAAGGAAATAGAGGCACAGAGAGGTGGCATATCTCACTCTAGATCACACTGGTAGTAAATAGAAGAACCAGAATTGGGATGCAGGTCTCTAACTGAAAAGCCTAAGCTCTCTCTCTTTTTTTTTTTTTTTTTTTGCCTAAGTTCTTAATGACTATTCCATTCTGCTTCTCCTTTTTTTATTATTATTTTGTATTCCTTCTAAAATATGGAACAAGTATTTTCCTCATGCTGAGTATTACATTAAAACGTGATTTGTAATGTCTGTATAATATTCCATTTTGTAGCTGTATCATTCATTTTGATTGATAATGTTCTTGTAATCTTGGTATTCATCTCAGATTATTTCTGGGCATAAGGTCTGAAGTGAGATTACTGGATTACAATTAGAATATTTTTAAAATACCCCATTCATATCACCAGTTCCCTTGCTGATTTCACTGCACCATGACCAACATTGGGGATTATCCTTTAAAACAGGCTTAGCAGTAAACAGTATTTAATAGATAAAATACCGTCACATTATTTTAATCTGCATTTCTTTTAGTGTTAAGGAAATTCAGTTGTGTTTTTTTTAATTCATCTGCCATTTGTATTTCTTGAGTTATCTATTTGTGTCCTTTGCCCAGTGTTCTCTTTTGCTGTTCGTCTTTTTCTTATAAATTTTTAAATTACTTATATAGTAAGGATATTAATCCTTTGTTATATATATAAGTTGTTGTTTTTTTAACTTTAAGGTGGTCAAAATCTTAGCAATTTCCTCTGGCTTCTATTACCTATGCATCTAAGCACAGAACCTTCCTCATTCTGAAATCAAAGGCTATTCACCTATATCTTTTTTTTTTAAGGTTTTGGGTTTTATTGTTTTTGTTTGGTTTGGTCATTAATGTCTGTCTCATAGACAACAATATATTCCTGATGGATTAAAGATATAACACAGTGTTTTCTAAACAGTTTTTTTGGTACCTTTTATGAAATAATCCTCTTTTGCCCCTAATTTAAAATGACAACTTTTTATATGCTAGGAAGTTGTTCTGAATTCTCATGTTTAAGTTGTCTGTGATAGTGACAGTACTATACTGTATTATTGTGGCTTTGTAATGCGTTTGGAAATGAAAGGTTACCTTCATTTTTAAAAAATTTTATTGTTATAGTCAATATCTTGTTTGTTTTTCAGACAGATTTTTTTAAATTACTTTATATAAAATAGAAAGAATTAACATCTTTACAATGTTTGTCTCTATTTAGTGAGGTCTTTTATGCCTCCTGGAAGAGTTTTGTAATCTTCAGATAGGTCTGCATATTTTGGGTGGAGGTTATTTTTATTTTGTTATGTTTAAGAATGGTATAACTTTGTCATTTTTTCTGTATTTCCTATTGTCTATATATTTATGTATACTGTATACAATTTCATGTTTATTTATAGCCCACCTTGTTTGAAAAGGAATTTAAAGAAATGTATAGAAAATACAAATAATAAATTACATGAAGTCAAAACTCCAGAAAATACCAATTAGAATAGAAAGTTATTACTACACAGTTTGAGAGGGAAAAAATGGTTCAATGTGTGACCAACTAAAAAAATAGTAACACAATCCTATTACATAGGTCTTAACAATGAAAAGAAAAAATTCCTTAGTTGAAGAAAAGCTTTTCCAAGCATGTAACCCCAAATGAAATTTCTCCCCCATATCTTTTAGTGTAAACCAAGGGCATAATGCCAAAACAAAACTTGGTGAAAGCAGTTCTGTAGAGGATAAGGCCATGTGATTCAGGTATACCAAATAATCTGATAGTTTGGCATAATTCTGAGATGAAGCCTGGAAGAGAATGCTGAATTCCACAGAGAGGTCAAGTCAGATAAGGATAGAAAAGTGTCTTGGATTTGCTGGCCTCAGAGGAATTCAGAGTATTAAGGAACAGAAACCAGATTGGTGAACTGAGGCTTGGAAGAGAAATAAAGGAATGGAGACAGCAAGTGTAGGGTTGAGCATGGAGGGAATAGAGAGATGGCAGATGCTAAATGGTCAGGTGGAGTTAAGGGGAGTTTTAAGATGGGAAAGATTTGAGCAACATAGAGCTGGCAGAGAACAAGCTGAAGCAAGAAGACAGGGCTGATCAAGCAGGCTCCCCAAGGATGCAGGCCACACTAGTGGTCTAGGAGCATGAGCGGCCCTCAGAGTCCTCTGCGTTGGAGGCTAGACCTCTGCATCCTCCCACTCGGGAGGATGTTTTGGGGCTAGTTTTCCTCTCTTCCAACCCTCTCATCCCCTGATGCAAGGATCACCCTGCTTTAGTCTGAAGGAACCTTCTCCTGCTCACCTTCTACCCAGAACTCGAATGATTAAAAAAATGTATTCCTAAGCTTCACTTTTTCACCAAGATGATAGAAAATACAGGAAGGATCTGGTCTTCGGAGTTCCATTTTATGTGTGATACTGCGGCTCAGAGGACTAACCTGCTTTGGCAAGTTCATTTGGTTGATTAGTAATAGATTAGTACTAGAGTTCAGGTTTCTTTATTCCTCATCCAATGCCATCGAGTCAAAGATGACAGACAAACATCCACGTAGAGACATCCTTTAGGCAGTAAAACTGAGATGCATGTGTGGATTTGAAAGACCTCTGTGTAGAGATAGCTGAAGTAAAAAAGGCTACAGAGAAAGGCTACAGAGCAGAGCTCTCAGAGGCAAGGGAGGAGATCTAAGAAAGGCAGGAGCCAAGAGAGAAAAGAGGCTGTTGAAGGAGGAATATGAGTTTTGTACTGTTAGATGCCAGAGAAACTTGAGGTTGAGGATGAGGGGAAGGCCTTCGTGTTAGTGGTGTGGTTCTTGGTGAGTGGTGCTTGTGGACCAAATAGAAGGACCACAGAGAGCTAAGGAGGGAGTGGAGTCCTTTTTGGCAAGGACAATTTCTTAAAATAGGAGAGCAGAGCCATATACAAATGTATGCAAATTATATGTATAATATAGTATCTACATAAAAAATATATATCCATAAGAGGGAAGCACTGAGACAACACCAGAGTGTGCTTGGTTATTAGGTATAGAAATTATGAACAACTTTTAATAAAATTTTTATGTGCTTCATTTTTCAGATTTCTACAAATAAACTAACATACTTTGATAATCTGGAATAAAAAGTTGTGTCCGGGAAGTAAATGTAAACCTCCTTTTAGGGTGTTGATCCACAAGAAGATTTTACAAAACTTAGAAAACATGGCTGACTCAAGCAAGGAAAGAGGCAGAGAATCTGAGAGTGAGTCTGTCTGTCTCTCTCTTTGTCTCTGTCTCAGAGAAACTGAGTGGAAGCAGGAGGCAGATCTGAGTCCATAGCGGAATGGTGGAGATAAGTCAGAGATAAGAGGGTTGCGGGAGTGGTGACACAGCTGGGAGAACACAGTCCCCAAGGAGTGGGGAAAGAGACCTTGTCTAGTTTATTAGGTTATTGATTCTGAGAAGAGACTCCCTTCTGGAGGAAGTTAGGTAAAGTTACCCACAGCTTGAGGGAATGCAGTGAGATTTCTAAGGAGTGCATGGAAGAAAGATGGCTCACTTACTTTGTGTCTAATTTTTCTTTATAAAAATAGAAGCTACTGCTCTAAGACCCTGAGGAGATGTAGATGTTCATGGACCTTATGCCATGTGTTCACAGTGAGAGAGAATACTCTTTCAGTTCAACTCCCTGGCAACACTATTGGTTTCAATTTATACTTCTTTGTACTAATTCTTTTCTACCCGGCTTATAATTTCCTGACCTCTTTTTGGTTGGACTTTTAAGTTCTCAAGATGGACAAGATGGATTTTTCTGTGTTCCAAATTGTTGTATGCTGTACAACCCCACGTAGCTCAGAGATTACCTGTTTTTTTCTCCACAAATTTTATTACAGAGAATGTATCTAAATAGCCTGGGGATTAGGTAGTGATTTTCTGGCAGAGCCAGCATTAGCATTTACAGCTTGTGAATTTTTGTTCTTTGTCCTTTGTTACTTTTCCCAAGAATGTCACAAGGTGGATGGGTGGATGGGGCTTTTTCTTTGTTCCCTCACTCCAACATTTGGAGTTGGATCTTTGCTGGGATACTAATTTTGAGACCTTTGTGTTCTGGAAAACATTTTTTTTTTAATGTGTGAAGAGTAATAGTACAAAGTAGTACTTCTTGGATACATAAACTCAACTTCGGGATCTAGTAAATGGAACTATGGGTCATGTGGGGGGCCTAAAGTTTCTGTGTTTCTAACAAGTTCCAAGTTTATGCCAGTGCTCCTGGTTCTCAGACCGTACTTTGAGCAACAGAAGTATAAATCTGTGCTGTCCAGTATGGTAGCCCCTAGCCAGCCACATGTGACTGTTGAGGACCTACAGTGTGACTAGTTCAAATTGAGGCGTGTTATAAAGTATAAAATATATACCAGATTTCAAAGGCTTATAATGAAAAAGACTATTAAACTATCTCACTAACTTTTTATATTGGTTATATTTTGAAATGATAATAATTTGGACATATTGGGTTAAATAAAATAAATTACTAAAATTTCACCTGTTTCTTTTGACTTTTTCAATATGGCTACTAGAAAATTTTAAATTACACATGTGACTTCCATATATATTTCTGTTGGATAGTGCTAGTGTAGAGCATTCCTACTCCAAGAATAATCCATGTGAACAGTATTGCTTACATAAAAGTAATTAGAGTTAGAATCATGCCTAAAGTAGTCTTTCATTATCAGAAATAAAAAAAATCTTGTAATAAAAATGGTAGCACATCAATGATCAGACATTTTTTATTTATAGTCAAATTATAAAGCACTCTTAATGTTCCTGGACCCTCACCTTGTACAGTAGCATTTTGTTATATTTGACCTAATGTTAATGAAACTTCTAGTAAGAGGCCTTTGCTTGAGCATTGTAGTATTTCCCTCTTGGTTGTTGAGAACAAGGGATTAATGAAAGAGGGTAATAGCAGAACAAATCAGACTGACAGTCCAGCAACCCACGAGGTTTTCCATCAGCCTTGATTTTTTTCCGTGCAGATGGTGGGGTTTGCTGAATCTGTCCAGAAATGTAGGTTGCTTCAAGCCTGGCTTTTGCCCTCAGTGACTTCACAAGCCAGCTGGGGAAATGGATCATTTTGAGAAAAATGTAAATGCAAAATAGTGTGGTTATTTTATCAGCAGACACATTCAGAGAAAAGTAATGGCTAAAGAGCAACAAGTCATAAATTCGAATAGGTTATCTGAAGTTAGATAATGAGGGGCCTTGAAAGCCAGAGGGATATTACATGTATCATGCATCTCTCCCTTTTACAGATAAAGAGACACACTTTCTTGTGGAAATCAAGCACTATTCTTTGTGAATATAGTAAATCTTAATTTCCCCTGCCCAGAAAGCAGTATGCAGTTTCCCAGTGCCAACCAGTATAGTCTTCCTATTTTGTCAGATAAGTCCAAACAGTGGCCACAACCAACACATCTTTCTCCTATCTCTTTTTACCCTTTTCTCTGTCCTACGCTTTAAGCCAGCTTTTGTTCTTTCTCATAATCAGTTCCCTCATATTTATTCTATGTAAGGGTACAACCCCTTCCCTGCAAAATACACATCACTCTGCCTCTCAGTATCCTGCCACCCATGTTTCAGGGTTTCATTTAAATACACATTTATGAAGCATCTTGATCTCACTCCTGATTAGGTAGGGCTCTCCAAATCTAGCTTTTACCTTAAGCCATTATACCTATTTTCTTCTTTGTTAGACAGTAACTCTAATGCAGGACCAGGCCTTGCCCACCCTCTGTGGTCTTTGTGCTGCCTTTCAGGTGTTCTTGGACTAAGAACCTACTCTGACTCTTAGCATGGGTACAATGTTAAGGTGCCCAGAGAACTGGAGAAACATGCCGCTTAAGTAGCAAAAGCTTTGTTTGAGACTAGGGCAAGAATACAAAACACTTTAAATTTTAATTTTGAATTAGCCTTGTATATCCTTGCAGTTTTTGTTAACTCATATTATTGCTATCAATTAGATAATTTTTCAGACCTATCTTACACTTAAGTATCTGGGTACTCGTAGTACTCACAAGACTTAAGAGCCAGAAACTATATAAATTGACTGATTTTTTTTTTTTCTGTTTATTATATATTCAGTTAGTATTTATTGAGTACTTACCAACTTGATCACAGTGCTAAAGAAAGAGTTAAAACTACTTGCTATACATGGTTCCTGTCCTCAAGGAACTCATGGCTTTATAAAGGAGAGAGATAACAAATATCAAGTTCATGGTATGACGCAGGAGATGGTGTTGTTTGGTAGCTACAAGCAAAAGTGAAAAAAACACTATGATAATATATTTTCTAAGTTATAATTTAGGTAGAAATAGCGAGTGCCTCAGTAAGTGTTTTTATACAAAATTATAAGAAATGTATAGCATTTAAACTGGTTTTGTTAATCTTTATTATCAGAGATCCAGAATTGACTCTGATTGTCTTATGTTATATATTTAATCATTTGTTGGTTTGAATCAGGATCCAAAGAAGATCTATACATCGTGATTGATTGCTGTATCTTTTAAGTGTCTTTTGTCTATATCAGGATTTCTCAACCTTAGCACTATTGACGTTTGGGGACCCAGTAATACTTTGTTGTGGAGGACTGACTTGTGCATTACGGGATGTTTAGTAACATCTCTAGCCTCTGCCACTGGCTGCTAGTCACACACCCACCCCAAGTTGAGAACCACTTATCTGCAGGTTCTCCCTCTTTCCTTCCAATTTTTTCTCCTTGTGATATACTGCACAGTTTCCTTCAGTCTGGATTTCACTAATTTCATCCCTGTAGTGTAATTTAACATCCTCTGTCACCAGTTTCCTGTTAATTGGTAGTTGGATCGAGGCTATATTAGTTTCAGATTTTTTTGTTTTGTTTGGCAAGACTGCTTTAGAGGTGATGTTTTGTTCTTCCTTCAGGAGATGTAATATCTGTTATGTCTTTTTGTAATATTAACTATTGATGCCTAATTCATCAGGGATTTTTTTTTTTTTTTGCTTGAAAATGTATATATCTTCATTTAGACAACTTTATTTTAAATAACAATCTTTGTTCTCCCTTAATAAAGGAAGGGGAAATGGAAGGTGAGGCGGTTGAAGCCATTGTGGAGGAGTCTGAAACTTTCATTAAAGGAAAGGAGAGAAAGACTTACCAGAGACGCCGGGAAGGGGGCCAGGAAGAAGACGCTTGCCACCTACCCCAGAACCAGACTGATGGGGGTGAGGTGGTCCAGGATGTCAATAGCAGTGTACAGATGGTAATGATGGAACAGCTGGATCCTACCCTTCTTCAGATGAAGACTGAAGTAATGGAGGGTACAGTGGCTCCAGAAGCAGAGGCTGCTGTGGACGATACCCAGATCATAACCTTGCAAGTTGTAAATATGGAGGAACAGCCCATAAACATAGGAGAACTTCAGCTTGTTCAAGTACCTGTTCCTGTGACTGTACCTGTTGCTACCACTTCGGTAGATGAACTTCAGGGGGCTTATGAGAATGAAGTGTCTAAAGAGGGCCTTGCAGAAAGTGAACCTATGATATGTCACACCTTACCTTTGCCTGAAGGGTTTCAAGTGGTGAAAGTGGGGGCCAATGGAGAGGTAGAGACACTAGAGCAAGGGGAACTTCCGCCTCAGGAAGATCCTAGTTGGCAAAAAGACCCAGACTATCAGCCACCAGCCAAAAAAACAAAGAAAACCAAAAAAAGCAAACTGCGTTACACAGAAGAGGGCAAAGATGTGGATGTATCTGTCTATGATTTTGAGGAAGAACAGCAGGAGGGTCTGCTGTCAGAGGTTAATGCAGAGAAAGTGGTTGGTAACATGAAGCCTCCAAAACCAACAAAAATTAAGAAGAAAGGTAAAATGATTTATCCATTATACTCTCATAAAACCAATTTGGAATAAAGCACATAACAGTGCATATGCAGATTATTTTATATTAAAACAGATTTCTTTTTTAAAGATCATGATGTGGGTACTACCTTTTTTAGCCAGTCTGAATGAATTTTTTCCAGATGGAGTACCTTTTAAGTCCTGAAGAGAAAGAAGAAAATATATTAGTGGCGTGAAATAATGTGACAATGTGATTTAGGTTGAGTTTATTTGTAAAAGACTAATAAAATATATTTGTAGAAACTTAAGATTAAGATTAATCTTAACACTTTTAACCCTACAACAAGTAAGTGTTTTATTTTGCATATAGGTGTAAAGAAGACATTCCAGTGTGAGCTTTGCAGTTATACTTGTCCACGGCGTTCAAATTTGGATCGTCACATGAAAAGTCATACTGACGAGAGACCACACAAGTGCCATCTCTGTGGCAGGGCATTCAGAACAGTTACCCTCCTGAGGAATCACCTTAATACACACACAGGTGCTGGATAAGAATGTTGGGGACTATAGTATAGCAAAGGTTAAAACGTGGGTTTTAAGTATCAGGTTGGTTCCAGTGGGAAGTTAAGAAAGATTTTTGTTCTATCTTATGGTATCCTTTTTGTAATCTTGATGTCTCGTAGGCACATAGGCTTAGTTATAAGCAAATGTAAAGAAAATTTATTGGAAAATAACCCCAATTATATAAGGATGGTGATCCAGAAAAAGATTATCTATGGTAATTAACCTGTCATATTTCCTAAAAGTATCACTGTTGTATTGCTAAGGTTTTAACAACAACAAAAACTTCCAGGCAACAATTGCCAGGCACTATGATGAAAAACATTAGAAATAAAAGTGAAATCCTGCCTTTGTAAAAACCATGGTTTCTGGTTGTTTCACCTGAAGGAAGATTAGTAATTTATAATCTCAGAATGGAAAGTTTAAGGCACCATTCTAGCAATTCATTTATTAATTTGCATTCCATACATAGTAAAGGTCATACTAATATTCTAGTGCTAGCTTTATGTTGGCTGTGGCCCGGTCTTGGGCACTAAAGTGGAGAGACACTCCCTGCACACTGGAGCTCTCTTTAGGCCTCTTTGCACTTTCAGTGTTGGCCCCTGGCTCTAAGGGCTAATAACGAAACTTCTTTCACATGTTTCTTCATACAGAATGGCTTTCCTCTATCTAGATTCTCCACCTCATTTTATATGATGACTCTTGTTTTTCATTTGATGTGTTGGTTGTCCAGTGAGCATGATCAAGTGGGAGTTGGCCTGTAAGCATCTGTGTTTTAGTATATTCTTTGCTGTTGTGACTTAGTCACTTTTCACCATCTTCCTAGTTTCTACTCAGGCACTTGATATATTTGGTAGTTTGAAGACACTATAAAAGCAACATGTAACTAGATAAAAGCAGCTGGCCTATGATAGGACTTCCCAAGATGGGAGTGCCTTGATGTAGGTACTGTGTTTCATGGTCTAGTCCTCAGCTTTGAAAATAAGTTTAGTCTGGTTACTCAAAGCTGATTTGGAAGTACTGACAAAATACTAACAAAATCATCAGGGGTCAGATGCTTATCAGAAAATCAGATTATGGTGAGGAATCCACCTTTTCATTTTTTAGATGTAGTCATATTGCATTCTAGAGGACGCCCTTACCTATGTTAGGATGCTGTAGCAATTGAAGGGTGACTTGGTGAGCCTGGACTTGAGCAGAGGGACACACACGTGGTCATGTGGTACAGTCCAATGAAAATCTCTGTCCCACAGCAGTGTCTACTTCTTTCCTAATTGCCATGCTTATGTCTACCAAAGCAGGCCTCTTTTCTTTCCCCTAGACAATACTACATAAACATTGAGAGATTCTTAGTTTTCAGCTTACCTTGTCCTAAGAGAAATTGGTGCTGCTTTTCTTCTCTTGTGAACTGTTGTTTTACTGACGTATCTATACTACTAAACTATATGTTTTTTGTAGACAAGAATTCTCTCCTTCACTCCTACATCCTCAGTAGTACTAAAGAAGCAAATTGAACTTAGACATGGATGTATGACAGTGATGCGTTTAAGTCATATAAAGGCAATAGTACTTTCTAAAGCCTCTGGTAAATCTCTAGAATTCTTTATCAAAATAAATTTATACAGAAAACAAGCTCTTATGTTTGTTCTTTGTTTTTTTTACTGTTAATATGGACCACCCAGTGACCCTATATGTATAGTCATAATACAGTAAGATTTGCTGTACAAAAGGATCTTAAGTCAAATAACTATTAATTCTGTGACTTACACTTGATACAACATTGAGATTTAAGAACTGTTCTATATTTTTTAGCAAGGGTTGAAAAAGAATGGTGTTTCTATTAACTTTTAATCAGTAATGACCAGAATCTTCACAAAATAGGAGTAAAAAGGTTTTGGTATTCAAGGCAGGCTCAAATGAGTAATTAAGAGAAACTAAATGTTTAGCACATGTTTCTAATATTCTGGGGTTAGTGTTGTAAAGTCAGCCAGGCCCTCTCGGAGCTTTTGGAGCTACTCTCAGGCTAGTACAGGATTGATGACATGACCAGGGGCCATCTTCATGCAGCAATTAAACTCTGTCATTAACTGTGCCCTTGATCTTGTCTTCCTGTTATATCCTCCTCCTCTTAGGTACACGTCCTCACAAGTGCCCAGACTGTGACATGGCCTTTGTGACTAGTGGAGAATTGGTGCGGCATCGTCGTTACAAACACACCCATGAGAAGCCATTTAAGTGTTCCATGTGCGATTATGCCAGTGTAGAAGTAAGTGTTCAGTTCCTTGTTGGTTCCTCTCTTAAGACCATGATTCTAATAAAGCAGTAAACTACCCAAACTGACTTAAAATGGGATAGGAAATCTTCGTAGATTATTAACACTCCCGCTCTCCTTCCCCACCACCAAAAGAAACTATAATGAGTATGAAAGATTTACCCATTAAAAAAAGGGCACTAATTTCACGTGTCGTTAACAGGCAAGTTCTCCCGAACTTCACAGAAACAAATACCTGTACCCAGAGCATTTAAAAATGAAGGATTTTATCATCTTTAGTATTTGCGGCTACCCTGTTATCAAAACTGGATAAGGATACTACCAAAAAGAAAATTGTATCTGATTCTCACAGGAAAGCAAACATTCTAAATAAGGTTATTTTTTTCCCCCTCTTTAATTCTCCCCCCCTCCCCCTCCACCCTTGACCTGTGGATGTTAAGAACTGGATCTCTGAAGGCAGGGCGTCTCCTCCCACATGCTTGGGTTGTGCACTCGGGGCCTGGTGCACTGGGGGGCCTGGTGCACCTGGGGTATGGTCCGTGGCTCTACCTGGGGCACGAATCCAGGACTTTCTGCATATAAAGCACATGTGCCAACCACTACACTATGGAGCCACCCCCTAAGTAAGATTATTTTTAAAACCATATTTAGTAATATATTTTTTAAAACGGTGGTTACTTAATAGAGTATATTTAAAATGCAACGATAGTTCAACATTAGAAAATTAATGGTGTGTATACTACATTGAGAGATTAAAGTAAAACCATATGGTCATTTCTATAGATTATTGAAAAACTATAAAATGTAATACTCAGTTACTGTTTAAAGTCCTAGCAAGTTAAGAGTACAAGAAAATATCTTTACTATAAAGAGTATATACCAGAAACCTATAGTAAACCTCTTCTAATTAACCGAAACATTTGAAATATTCCCATTAAAATTTGGAATAAGACATCTATCTTACTGTCATTATTTCAGCATTGTATTGGAAATTCTAACTAATAGAATAAAACAAGATGAATTATAAAAGGAAAAAACAAAACTTTCTTGAAGAGATATTTGCTTACATATTAAGAGTATTCAATTATATTCAAGAGTATCAGCTAAAAAACTTAGTAAGAGTTCAATTGGGTGGCCATCTACAAGGTAAATACACAGAAATCAGTGACTTTATATTATCAATAGTAGGAAATAGGTTTAGATTCTAACAGCAATAAAATGATTTAGGGATAACTCAAAAACAGAAAATATGTGATATATGAAGAAAACTTTACAAACTTTTCCAAACGACATTAATAAATGAAGAGATGTTACAAGTTGATTCTAAATTTCAACTGGAAAAGTAAATATGAATGACTAGCTAAGAAAATTTTGAAAAAAGAATAAGGAAATCGTGCTATTGGATGTTATAAAACCATAAATGAAGACAGTGTAATATTGAAGCAGTGATAAATTGCTTGTTGGGATACAATAGATCCTTGTGCATATAGGAATTTAATGTGTGGTAAGTAGGCAAATCTTGGAAAGAATTATTCAGTAGTATTGTTGGAACCATTTCATTGTTTAACAACTTAACAGTATGTAAAAATTTGCTCTGCAGCACTTAATGAGTGCAAGGGGTTTTTTATTGTTAGAATTGGGACGCTGTTTTAAATTTTCACATCAAACATTGTGGGTGTTCAAAACCCTTCTTAGAATCAAGTTACTATTTTGTTGGAAGGGTACCCACAGGAGACAAAAAGCATAGTCAGTAGTGAGGAAGGTAAATGAGAGGCCCCTGGAGCCTGGCCTATCTGGGAAGTGCTGATAATGGGAAGAGAGACCAAGGGAATTTAAAACATGTTCTTATTAATTCAGATTCAAAATTTAGAAGAAAACTGATCCACAAATAAGCACAGATTATTATAACTATTATGGGAAAATTTAAACAGAGAAGTAGATAGAATAATATAATACATGCCCATGTACCCATCATCAAACTTAAACAGTTATTGATGACCAATCTTGACTCAGGTATGCCCCTGTCTATTTACTTTCTTGGATTATGATGTGGGTTTGAGAAACAAAGATAATGAGGAGGAATAAATACTATCTTTTAGACTTTTTCTATATTACGAAATTTAGTGCCCAAAAGCTATGCTTTTGTGCCTAACCCACAGCACTCACAGTCTTTATTAACTGAAGTATAAGAGGTTTGGTTGCTTTTGTGTTTTAGGTCAGCAAATTAAAACGTCACATACGCTCTCATACTGGGGAGCGTCCGTTCCAGTGCAGCTTGTGCAGTTATGCCAGCAGGGACACATACAAGCTGAAAAGGCACATGAGAACCCATTCAGGTAGGACTTTCTTCTTGTTGAAGCAATGAACTGCGTTTCTTTGGGTCCTGTGGGACCCTGTAAACCACCTTATGCCCCTACTGCTTATCTGAATGGAAGCTGGCATGAAAGTATGTAACTGATGAATGCTTCTCTGGTGTATATTCTGATTATTCGAATATACATTAGCAAATGGAAAGTTTTTACTGCTAGAAGTCTGGGTAGACTCTCTAACCCAGCTCGTTCGGTTTTCCTGACTGTCTTTTCGTAAAAGAAAAACCTGTTGATCTTTCTGTCATCTTGTCCACTCTCCCTCAAGGTAAGCATTGCTCTAGAAACTGTCTAATGTGTATGGTTCTGTGAGAGAGCTGGGCAGAGCAGAGGTGGCAGCAGCAGTTTGGAACCAGTTTGCCATCTCTGAAGATAAGCATGAGCCAGGCAGTGGGCCTGAGCCTCAGCTTTCCTGAGTAAGACCTCTTGATTCTCTGTGGCTTTGCATATCTGCCACCTCGGTTACCTTCCAATTAAATGATAGTATTTAGTCACTTTATCTAATTTATTCATTCTTCATTTCCTTTTAAGGGGAAAAACCTTATGAATGTTATATTTGTCATGCTCGGTTTACCCAGAGTGGTACCATGAAGATGCACATTTTACAGAAGCACACAGAAAATGTGGCCAAATTTCACTGTCCCCACTGTGACACTGTCATAGCTCGAAAAAGTGATTTGGGTAAGTAAATTTACTAGTAGCAAATGAGAAAAAATATTTTGAAGGATCTGTGAAAGTATGAAGATCATAAATAACTTCTTTTTCTGACTTTTATAATTTTGTGTGTGTGAATGGCCTGCCACTTATAAAAGCCATTGCTTAGCTGTTATTTTTTTCTATCTCTTCTTTAACTGCAGCCAGGCTACAAAATTCTTACCTGAATATAGCTTATCTGTAAATTAATGAGAACTGTAATGAGAGGCAACAGAGTATACCTTTAATTAGTAGCCAAAATGTTGAAGTCCCCAAACAGGGAAATGACATAGTATAATTCAAACTAAGGTCAGTCCACTTAAAACTTTTTAGAACATTTGTACTTTCTCTAGGTAATTGGACTATTTTACTGGTTTAATGAGAACTTCATTTCTGTGCGTAATTAAGCTAGAATTTATATAGCTGCAGAGTTTAGCAGTAGAAATTTTGGTGTAATCCATACTTAAACATATGGTCACTTAGATTTCTCCCTTTTTCTTATTTAAAAGATTTTTTTTTTTTTATTTCCCTTAATCCGTTATCTGTCCAAAATATATTCTCTGAGTATTATTCTTACAAACATTTTGACATTTAGGTAAATTGCTGTACTTTACATATTGCCTTTTACTTTATAAATTGCCTCAGGGCTATCAAATGGTAGTTCTACTTTTTACTCATTTGAGCTTCATAACAAGTCATATGTAGTCTAGCTTTATAGATGATGAACCCGAGGCTCAGGCAGGTATCTTGACAAAAGCTACGAAGCACAGCTTATGAGTAGCAAAGCTAGGCTTGAGTCCTCCTGAGTTGTTTCTTACACTGGGGAAATATATAAGTACCCAGGTTATACCAGGAACATACCAAGTCATAGCATAAATATCACTTGTCTTTCTGCAGCATTGGTTTTACTCAGAAGGTTTCGAGTGAAGTTATACAATTTTGCTAGTATCTTAAAACTTTTTATGGTAATATGACTATATTGAGCAAAATGTAGACTGACATACATTTTTTCAGATGAAACTGAGTTTGAAGCAGAGGACTTCGGTCTCCATATAAGACCCATTGGTCACGTGTTCATCTTACTCTGCTGTATAATATCTCATGGCAATGCGTGTGAGCTATCAGGCCACTGTCTGGATTATTCAATTTTTAAAAAATTAATTTACTTTTATAATGCAAATAAGCACCATGATTGTTTTATATTTGCATGATACCTCCTAGTCCCTGCGTAATGAACTCTTTATGAAGCACTTAATTACCTAGGAGCTGGCAAATAGTAATCTCCCAAAACCAGTCCCAAAGAGTTTGTGTACCATCTTTAAAGCAGGCCCGATTTCACTCTAATATGTAGTAATTAAATTCCATCACTTTGTAACACAGGAAATCATGGGTTTTGGAGACCTACCTACTAGAGTCAAGATTGGACGTGGTTCCATAGTGTAGCGGTTAGCACATCTGTTTTACATGCAGAAGGTCCTGGGTTCGCACCACAGTGGAGCCATGGTCCATGGTCTGCAGCCGTGCCACCCTGAATAAGACCGATGTCTGATCTCGGAAGCTAAGCTTGGTCAGGTCTGGTTAGTACTTGAATGGGAGACCACCTAGGAAGTCCAGGTGCTGTAGGCATAAATAATAAATTAAAAAAAAAAAATTAGAGTCAAGGTTAACCTCCAAATACTGCTTTGAGCCTTCTTTATAGGACTATTACAATTATTTAATAAAAACATATGAAAGAAAATTTTTTACTATTAGGTCTCTCTATCAGAGGACCAGAGGGGGAAAGTTAAGGCCTAAAAATTATTTAAAATATATGTGTGTGTATAAAAGGCCATTGTATAATGAACATGTGTAGTGAGTAAAAAGTGAGCCATCCTTTCCCTTACCTCATTTCTGTTCCCCAGAATTGGCCCTCCTTGAGTTTGCTGTGATATCACCTTGATTGAATCAGATTGTTAGCGCCATAAATTCACGATACAAATGCAGCTGGGCTCTTATTGTTCCTGGGCAGTCCAACTATTTGTCCTTGTCAGGTGTGCTCCCATTCTCAGTGAGTTTGTTCATTCATTCCACAAATGTTTGGGTACCTGCTTTGTGGGAGGCACCATGACAGATTTAGGAAATCACTCTTACTTTTTTAAACCTCTGCCTCTCCTTTTCTCTCTGCCCTTCTGGTCTCAGTAAGTGACCTCTTTTCCTACTTAAGAAAATAAAGTAGCAGGTTAAAACTCCAGATAATCTTGTTATCAAACCTATAAACCTACCTGTGTCCACATTCATCCTCTTTTTCCCTATCTGCTGCTAGAGAGTTGGTGTCATTCTTCTCATCTGTGGCCTGTCACCTTGCCTTTGCCTTGATCCCACTCTCCTGTCTTCTTGGCAGTCTTTACATGGGACATTAGTATTGCCTAACATTACCTCTGTCTTCACGTTCTTACTCCTTGATCTTTCCCCTCAATTCTAAACATGCTTATGTCTCTCCTGTCTTGAAAAAAGCCTTCCCCTTCTAGATTTAACTCTTACCTCCTTCCCAATTAACCCTCATGAATAGTTATATCCCTCACGTCCTCTTTTTCTGAGCTCCGAATTTTCCTCCCATCTAGTTTTTACCCCACTACTCTGTAAAGTGACTATTGCTAAGATCACTGATGACCCCACATGGTTGACCATAGGAAACATTCCACTTGCCATCTCCCTTGATCTCTTAGCACCAGTCCTCATAATGGACTGCACCCTTCTCCTTAAAGTACTTCCTTCCCTAGGCTTCTGTGGCCCTACATCCTGTTGGCCTTCTTATTTCTGACTGTTCTTTTCACCCTGTTTTAACCCCTTTTCTTCTCACTGGCTTGAACTGTTAAGATTTCTCAAAGCAAAAAAAAACTTAAAGCATGACCTGTATTATTTTCCGTTCGTTCCTTTTTGTTTAATGATTTTATCAACCCCCCACGGTCTCAAATTCTAAAAACTCCTAAATTAATGACTCTACTCCAAATCTTTCTTTTGAGTTAGGCTATATAAGCATCTACCCCGTCACCATCCCTATCCCTACTTTGATATCATTGGAATTTCAAACTCAGCAATTCCAAAACTGAAGCCTCTAAAACTCCTTTGACCTTTCTCCCCTCAAACAAATACAGCCTGGGCTTCAGCTCTCTTCCACTATTGCTTGTCTCAGTAAATGGCCCCATTATGTACTTGGTTTTGTAAGCCAGAAACAAGGAGGTTGTCCATGACACCCATATTCCTCTTCTCACTCTATATTCAGTCACTAAATCCTGCTGATTCAGATTCCTAGATCTCTCATCAATTCTCTCCCTTCCATATCCATCACCATCGCCCTTGTCCATTCCACCATCTTTTCTCACCTGTCTTGTTTCAGCATTTTAATTCATTTTCTGTATAGCAGCCAGCATAATTGTTTTAAGAAGCAGAAAGAAATGTATTGTTGTCGAAATGCTTATTTGTGTTTTCACAAGTTAGAATGGGCTTTGTATTTTGCTTTCAGGTGTCCACTTGCGAAAGCAGCATTCCTATATTGAACAAGGCAAGAAATGTCGATACTGCGATGCTGTGTTTCATGAGCGCTATGCCCTCATCCAGCATCAGAAGTCACACAAGAACGAGAAGCGCTTTAAGTGTGACCAGTGCGATTATGCGTGCAGACAGGTAGAGACCTTCATAGTTAGAACGCTGCTGTTGATGGTTCATTGGTGTCAGGTTTCATCAGAGGGTTCTTATATACCTTGTATAGTGGCTATTTTTAAGGATAACATTTCAAACTGATTTATGAGGAATGTCACCAAAGATCCTGTTGATTTTATCTTAGTCTCCAAGTGATGTTTTATTCAGTCATGGCTTACCCACCCACACTCCATTCCCCATCTTGGGTTAGAATACTGACTTCTTTCTCAGAACTGTTGGAGAACTTAACTCCTTTGAGAAAAGGGAAGAATATAGTCGTGGGGCCCGATGGTTGGGAATGAGCTAGAGAAGCAGCCCAGCAGGAGTGAGTGTATCTGCACTGGGATTTATGGAAGGAGTTTTGTACCCCAGTAAAAGATAAGTTTATCCTCTCAACAAGCCTTGGGAGAGGAAAGCCTGTCAGCCACATGCACACAGGTGGTAGCTGGGGTAGCAGCCCTATCTGTAACAGGCTCTGAGGCCTCTTCCTGCACCCTACTCTCTTTCAGGAGAGGCATATGATCATGCACAAGCGCACCCACACAGGGGAGAAACCTTATGCCTGCAGCCACTGCGACAAGACCTTCCGCCAGAAACAGCTCCTTGACATGCACTTCAAACGCTATCATGACCCCAACTTCGTCCCTGCGGCCTTCGTCTGTTCTAAGTGTGGGAAAACATTCACACGCCGGGTAAGAGTCAGAGATTTGCTTCTTTCATGGTTCTTAGTATTGTGTGCTTGATCATCCACTGCAAAGCAAGGCAGTTTTTCCCACAGGTTGTAAACATAGAGGTGCTCTATCCTTAGGAAAGGGCCAGTCATCCCCACCCCAAGCTGTTATGTCTGTATGCGAACCCTTCCCCTGATAGAGCCCTCCCTATCTTTAAGTAGGCCATTCCAGGATCTTCCTTTGGAGCTATGTTAGTCAGGTCTGTCTGCACCGGACAGGGAGCTAGACTGATCCTCCCCTGCTCCTCCTGCCTGCAGGCTGTTGAGCCCTTTATTCAAGTAAGGAGAACTTCCAATTCTAATCTTAAGTTTTTTAGTAATATGAAAGAATATTTGTTCCTTTTGTTAGAATACCATGGCAAGACATGCTGATAATTGTGCTGGTCCAGATGGTGTAGAAGGGGAAAATGGAGGAGAAACAAAGAAGAGTAAACGTGGAAGAAAAAGAAAGATGCGCTCTAAAAAAGAAGACTCCTCTGACAGTGGTGAGTGGCTTGTTTCTTGATTTAGTTATACATGGTTGATTTGGTGCCCAGTTTCCAAAATATTTACGTATGGATGTGCTGGGATATAAAAGTAGGCCAATCACTTTTCCTTTAAATCTCTAATCTTTCTAATTTGTATATATATTTACAACGGCAGTTTGTTTATTTCTGGCAGTTTTTTTTTCTTCATGGCGTTCCATTGCTAAATAATACCGTATATGTTACGTTCAGCTAAAGCCAAAGTAGGCTAATATTTTTACTCAGTTTACTCAGATTAGTGATATTCTGAGGCTAGCAGTTTCTTTTCTATGTTCATAGCTTTTACATTTAGGAAGCTGGTCTAGATTTGAGCAGTGAATCTAATGGACATGGAGAAGGTTGCTTAAGCATCTTGACCAACTTCTGGTTTGACTGCCTCTGTCAGCCTAGCCTTGAGAAGTGTTGATCAAATCTATGAAGGTCAGCCTTTCTCTTCCTTCCATAATCTCTCTGTTTATAATTTAAAACTTTGCTTATTTTCCTGTCATTGATGCCCTTTGGGATAATTTTGCCTTTCTAATCATGAAATCCAGGCAGCAAGTATGCTTTGAGGTATTAGACTCATGAAGAGGGAGGGAGAATAAGAATGTTGGTAATGTAGGAGTGACATTTGAAGATAACTAATTTGCACCAAAGTGTTAGGTTCTGTAAGGTGGATACTTAATGGCACCTAGTTGAGAAGGCACATCTGTGACTATAGAGTTAAACTTTTTATGGAAAAGAGTGCAGAGAGATTTTGTTTTGTGGAATGTACATCCCCAGAAGCACCATCAGACTGGAGAGAGTATGGAGAGTATGGATGTGCCTAACATATTTCTTAGGATTCCTCGTTTTGTCTTTTATATTGCTTGTTAGTAGAAATAGTGGGGAGGGAATGAAATTTTTGAAAATTGAACATATTAAAGAATCCAGTCACTTTATTGATTTTGTTGTAAAACTTGCCCATGAAAGCACTAGGTTTTTTTATGTTTAGATCTGTAAGAAAGTCCCTTTTGTTTTTTGTTTATTTTAACAAAATCTTCAGTTTTCTATTCAGAACTTTTAATTTTCTGGGAGAATATTCATCCAATATTCATCCAAGCATAACAATAATTTATTTTTTCCTGTTCTTTTTGGTGGAAAATTTATTTTAAGCAGTGTCTTCAGTCTCTGGGTTTTATGTGCCTCCTTTAAAATGTCAGTGTGACTAATTTTTATAAAAGCACACCATTCTCTACTAAGAATCTATCTTTTTGGAACCCCTTTGTTTGGCTAAGAAAATGTGCGGACCATTGGGAGGTGCCAAGGAATGTCAGAAGGCCCCAGATACCACCAGAGATCCACAGATAACCTTGTGCTGGAGGATCCCTTTAGTTTTTCTTCGTTGCAGAGCCTCATGCTGCCACAGACTTTGTCCCATATCCTTCTTTCTCGTGGCACTGCCCTGTTCATTTCTCTGGTTCATCTCCCAACAAGACTAGCTTCACTCCCTAATTGTACTTCACCAGAACCATCTTTCAGTTGAAGAGTTCTTAATGCATTTCTACAATTCATCCTTTTGTCTTCTACACTGCTAGTTTGTAGAGCAGTTTGGTTCTGGGCCTCATACCTAATGTCTCTCTATCTCCCGCCCGGAGAGTCTGTGTTTTCCTCTCACACTGGTTACAAAGGCCAAGGAGTCATATTTGTCCCCTCCCAGAAGTTCTACCTGTTAGCCATCTAAAGAGATTGACCAGCAGAGTCTCCTGCAGTTTTCAAGGCTTTTTGTCAAAATGACTTCAAGTCGGTGAGCCTTTGTCTCTATTAACCTCCTTTGTATGCTTCCCCCACCCCCAATTCTGACTGAATTTATTTAGCTGTCTAGACGTTGGGCCAGCTTAGGCAGTAGGTGGTTTGAATAAGTTCAACAGGGAAGCATCTCGTTCTTGACACACTGCCACACATCAGTATGTTCCCCACATTTTCACTTAGGATTTCAATCACTTGACAAATCAGCCATTTTGTCCTGCAGATCAGGCATTTACTCACAGACTTCTAAATTTAAACATTTGGTTTGAGAGAAAGAGAATGTGCTTGTAACCTATGCTTCTTGGAGGATGACAGGCAGTGTACATTTTGTGCCACAATAATGGAGGAGGGGCAACAAAAGCTCTTTGGCTGCCTGCGGGGGTAGACAGCAGAATAGCCCCACACTGAGGTCAGACGTTTTATTTCCACTTGCTGTGGCTTAGCTGTGCCTTACAAATCACTCAGCTTCTCATTTTTTCTATAAAATGAAAGCAATACTTCTTATTAAATGAAGCAACGAAGCCTAAATGGAATAATGGGGAAATTTTTAAATTGCGATATACAGTGTCAGTACAGCTTTGTGTCGTAGAGTATAAGTTAACAGAGCATGATTACATGGTTATCTCAACTTTTTTGATCCTCAAATCACTGGTAAGTAGATTGGGAGCTTTAGAGATTACACAGGGAAGCTGAGGTCAAGTATGGTCGTTGTCTTAGGTTTTATGCCTAATAAGAGGTCTGGGGCTCAAAGCCATATTATCAGGCTCTTCATAAGTATTTTCTACAGTGTTTCCCTCTTCTTTTATGTGATTATAGCATTAAGGGGAAAGTAAGGGAGTTAAGAGTGACCCACTGGGTCTGGTACAGCTGGGAATTAAATTAGTCCAAAACTTAGCCTTAAAAAAAGCCATCAATAATAGCCCTAAAAGAACTCTTGCTGCTTATCCTGGTAAATAGAACTTCACAATGCATCAAGAATTTCTGTCTTACTCCCTGACAAATACATACACACCTCTTCCACCCACTCAGAGATGAGCAAGACCATATTTTCATGGGTCCATCTCAGGCTTAATGTTCCTGCCTTATCCTTGTATAGTAGGTAGAGGGAACATTTGTTTTATTTTCATTTTAAACACTATTTGTAGTTTTGTTATATAATTGGCATAAGGTGGCATTGCCTCTAAGCTTCTAACCCACATAAAATATGAATAGTAGTAGTCAAATTCATTTGCTTATTAATTCTGCCACAATGCCAGTTTACTCTGTTTATGCTGATAACAAAAATCCAGCAAAAACATTTTAAAAATAAGCTTCTAATCATGAAAATACGTGACTAGATTTCATAGAGTGTGTGAGTACTCGTGTGTTATTTCTTCTTGCACCATTCTTCTCCTTGCCTCATTACCTGTTCTCCCTGATTTCCTGAACAGAAAATGCTGAGCCAGACCTGGATGACAATGAGGATGAAGAGGAGCCTGCTGTGGAAATTGAACCCGAGCCAGAGCCTCAGCCTGTGACCCCAGCCCCACCACCCGCCAAGAAGCGGAGAGGACGCCCCCCTGGCAGAACCAACCAGCCCAAACAGACCCAGCGTAAGTTACTTGTCTCAGCTCAGTAACTGGCTGGCATCCTCTCCCAGCATGTGAGGGAGCCAGGCGAGTCCTTGTTCTTTGGGGAGATGGGAACTAAGCCATGAGAACAAGATACGGTCGTGCCAGGAACAAACTTAGGAAGCGATTTTTTTAGTTTTTACTGGGGAACATCTGAGGCCTGTTAGCGTTTCAGCAAATAAAAGTCCAGCCTAGAAGACTACTTATGTTCTACTGTTAACGTGGGAGGGTTTTATAAAACAACCAGAGTCACAGTCCGCTGGCAGAATTGATGTGATAGTGAATGTAAAAGAGCCAAATTTTAAGGGATGGAGAGAGAAAGCAATTTATATTCTGAGATTGTCCCTTCTAAGAAATCTAGGCCTGTGGATTCTGTAGCTGGCCTTCTGATTTATTAGAGGACACAGAAGAGGTGTTCGCCCTCCACCTCACACCACATATGACAGTGGACAAGCAGTTCTGTACTAGACACAACCTTTGTGACTAGGTCTCTAGTCTACTCTCTTCTCACATGTCACTCTAGGTCTCCTGAAAGCTGGTGGGTTTTTGGTTTTGTTTTTAACAAGTGCAGGGTTTAATCTGCCTTTTTAGTGTGTTTACTGAGCCTCATGTATATATGTCTATCACAGAGGGCTGGTTCACTGTAAATCCTGGGAACTATTTCACCTACAAACATTTGAGTGAACAAACTAGTGGGAGGGCCCTGGGTGTAGGAGAGCTTCAGAATCAAAATGTCAGCTTCTGGCTATAGGTGGGTCACTTCTAAAACACATACATCACACATTCCTATGAAGAATTCTTAGTCACCTGCTGTCTACATTTTTGTCTATCTCATACTATCGTAAAAGCTAAATTTATGACATAAAGGAAAACTAAGGCTTTTAACATGTAATTTGGAAGACATATGAAGATGAATGCCAGTATTTTGTTCTTTGATGGTTTCTAGAGTATTGAGGCTTTATATATGGCCAAATTTTAGATCATTAAGTCTTTTTTATTGGCTTTCTCTGTATCGGTCTTTCCTATATTGCTAACATTCATTTAGTGTCAAGTCTGAAAAGACTCTTGCAATCTTTGGGGGCTTTAATGGAGCGTTTTGTTTTGTTCGTGCTCTTTTTTGCCAGCAACAGCTATCATTCAGGTTGAAGACCAGAACACAGGTGCAATTGAGAACATTATAGTTGAAGTCAAAAAAGAGCCAGATGCAGAGCCCGTGGAGGGAGAGGAAGAGGAGGCCCAGCCAGCTGCCACGGACGCACCCAACGGAGACCTCACCCCCGAGATGATCCTCAGCATGATGGACCGGTGATGGCAGGGCCTCGTGCATCACCAGGACTGCTTTGGGCTGTGTTTAAACGGCCTGCATCTTAATTTTTCTCCCTTCTTTTTCTTTTGGCTTTGGGAAAAGCATCATTTTACACCATTTTACCAAACATACTGAGAACTAAAACTTCAAGGATGACGTTAGAAAAATGTGATTTAACTAGAACTTGCTGTTTGATGTTAGCAAATCATGGAATGTTCTGAGTCCCTGAGGGTTTACTGTGAAGTGCTGAGGACAGTGTTGGCGCCTAACTGGTTTTCGTAGATGGAAACAGACATTGAACCCTCTGTCTTGCTATGGTAAACCACTCCAGAATGGCCACCGGAGTTCTATGGTCTCCCAGAGTTCTATGGTCTTCTTCCCAGGAGAGTTTTTAATTGTAAATGCAGACTTGGGAAGGACTTAGACTTTTAAACTGGTTTTCGCTTTTGCTTTTTCCGACTCCCTTTGCTTGGAGTCGGCTGCACACCAATACTATGGCATGCTACGATCGGTTTTTGTCATGAAGGCTTTGCCTCTTTCTTGGCAGAGTTTCTGGTATGGTCAAGCCTGTAAATAACTTTTTTTACATTTTAATCTTTTCCATTAATTAAGAGGTTGAGAAGAAGTGCAGTGTAAGAAAACCCAGCATTTTAATTACTTGCAAATTAAGTTACCACAGACTCTGTAGTGTGTAAATGTTGACAAGGAATTGGATCACAATCATGTAGCAGAACAGCACCCAGACTGCTGCCCGCTAGAGACGGAACCTATATGGAAGATCGTGATTTCCAGCCCGTGGAGCCAGCATTTGAACTTTGTACAATTAACTTTCAGTTATGATTTCCCATCCACATTTTCTTTGCTCTGTTTGTAGCTGAATTTTATGTTTTATAAATCCTCTGTTAAAGCAGAAGGGTGATTATGAGTGGGTCACAGCAGCCCTTAAAAGCTGGGCCAGAAAATTTCACTAGGTCAGTAATTTAAACTTTGGATCTTCAAAAAAAAATAATAATGTGAAGCAAAACCAACTAAAAAGTAATTCTTGCACATGAACTGTCACAAGTTTAAAATGTGTTTTTTAGAGCGCCTCAGTCTTGCTGATTTCAAACACTTTTTTCTTCTGTGTATTGCTTTTAAGAGAGCTATCAGTTAGCTATCAGACTCTAGGTTAATGCATTTTGTACTTAGCTGTACTGTGTGATATTTTTCATTATTTTAGGGCACCAACATGAGACCTGTAATAAAATATGTAATGGGGTTGAAAGCTGGGGAGGAGGATCTACTGCTGTACAGCTAATAAATCATAACAGATTAACAAGTGCTCCAAACACTCCGTCCCGTGTGATTCCTGCCTAATGAGGGGCCCAGAATGGTCTGCATGTGTGGCCTCAGCTTAGGTGGTACAGGCCTCCTTACCTTTCAGAGGCAAGCTGTGTGGCCACTTCCTCTCTAGCAGATAGGAGATGATCTTGGCAGATGATGGGATATTGAGTGCATCCTGCTGCAAGTTTAAACTTCCAGAATGTGTGGAGAGGTGAGTGGATGGACAGCTGCCAGACTCCATAGTACACCTTAGGGAATGGGTTTCCTGTAGCAGATGGGGTAGGCCACAGAGTTGAGTGTAGAAGGGATTGATGGGAATCTCTGTCCTTAGGATATCAGCTCAAAAAGGACTGGGTCTGTACCTTGAGTTCTGCCAAGTGCAGGAGAACAGAGAGAAGCTGGGCCCAGTCAGCTCTACAGAAGTTGATTTGAGACGGGAGATAAAAGTATAATCAGGGAAGACTCCTGGGCAGTATAGCTGCTTGTTAGCACCACAGGAAGCAGGATGGAAATGGAATCGTGTTAGGAAGTTTACACATGAGTGAAACATCATCTTGGCTGTTGCCATTTCTGGGTGAATTGCTTTGGCAAACCCATCTTAGGTAAAAGCTTCAGCCACTAATTACAGGGTTTTTAAACCCAAATTCCAACCTATCAGTTTTCAGTGAGGTAATAAAGGACAAGTATGTATGTAGCCATTGAAAAGATGTATGCAGTCTGGTCTCAAGGAAAACGTCATTTGGAGTCTCAAGACTAAACCAGGCAGTCAGCTCTTTGGACTTAATGTTAGTGGCCTGAGGCTGTCAGAGCATTTGGTCTCCTCCCAGGGGCTAGCCTCCCCCTGACAGGGGCCAGAGTAACCCCTACCAGGTTGTTTCACTAGGCACATAATTTATCAATTGTTAGATATTTATAATAGGGAATCTGTAGGACAGTGAGATGTTTATCTTCAGAGTTTTTCATTTCTCAAAGTATACATTCAAATTGAAAGTTTAAAACAATTTGTTTTGGATGGAGAGAGCAAGAAAAGTGACATTCTCGTGGGAGTTACACGTGAAAAGGGACCCCTCATTGTATAGCCCATAATACATCCTGTGTGACTTCATTAAAAATAAAACTTTCAGCAGAAGCCACTTCTCACTATTACTCCAAACCTGAGAACTGATGGGGAAGTTCCCTGGCCTGCCAGCAGTGCTCTTCCCTTCTGTTAAAGCATAGTGGGTACTGAAGTAAAGAAATAGTCTATTCCCTTTCCACACCTAACTGGTGTCACCCATCCAGTGCTGCACAGCCCAGCAAGCACCGAGGTCTCTCTTGCTTTTGATCAGAATCTGAGGGAGCCTGCACCTGGGAGGTGCCGCCTGGTTGGTCCTCAGCCTGTGCTTCCCGGAGCAGGCGGGGCTTACTCTTCATTTTGAGCTTTTAGCATTTCCTGAGCGCCCACGGGGTGTCATGCTGTCTGGAACACAGAGACAGGTTTGAACAAGCTGAAGGCCTCTTTCCCCCTCTCACTGAGTCACTTGTCACTTCTTATAGGGTTGAGTCACATGTGTTGACTTTGTCTCTGAGAGCAGTTCTGTTTGTCACTGCAGCCCTGACCACCAGCAGTTTATGGGGGTTTGTGGCTAGGCCAGTACTCTTGACATGATCTCCATGCTGATCCTGGTTTCCTTCTCCATAGCCCCCTGCCTGCCCTCACAGCACTCACTGGACATGAGCAGATGCCACCAGTATGGCTGCTGGCCTTGAGAGTCCTTCCACCTGGGAAATGGCTTGAGCCCTTTGGCAGTCATTCCCTCTTGTATTTCTCATCCTTGTCATTCTAAATGGAAAAAGCCCAGGAAGGTGGTTTTTCTATGGGTCTGTTTTGGAGTCCTAAAGTTGCCATGGCAGACTCGACAAATGTGAGCATTCATTGAGTGCCAGGCAGTGTTGTGAGCACTTAATAGTTCATCCTTACGTCCATCACTTGGAGATAAGTTAATAGCTCCAGCTTACAAAATGAGAACCGGAAACCCAGAAAAGTTAAGTATCTTATTCAGTGTTAAATAGCTGGTAAGAAGTGGATCAGAACTTGAATTCGGGGGGTCTGCCTTCAGAACCTGCATTCTTGACCACTTGGTCGATAGGACGTGAGACCTATTGAGTTATTAACCTAAAAGCAATTTGTGGGTTCTATGTGGTCTTTGGAAGTCTTACATCTTAACTTAATCTTAACTCCTTTTAAATTGGGGGGGCAGCAGAGCAGGACCTCCTCTTTCCTGTTTCCCAGAACTCAGCTCCCTCTCTTTTCAGTTCTCGGCTATCACACTATGGGCCTGGTGCTTGAAGGGAGGTGGCTGCCCCTACATTGTTAATATTCAGTTTCTACTTTTCACTTTATCCTAGTCCTTGATGGACCACAGCAAAAGGAGATGAGATCTTGTTGGGCATTGGGGGAGTGGTTGTCAGATGACTGGAGGGTACTCCCACTCTCGTAAGCCCCAAGGTGGAGGTGGGTAGCTGGAAATGAGAAAGAAACCAAGGGACTCTGCCCAGTATCTCTCACCCACATATGGTTATTTCACCTCTGCCTGGCTGGTAGATTATTGGCTAGTTTAATGGATGGAATAGGAAAGTAGAAAATGTAAAATGTCAGAAAACATACATTCACATCTAGATAAGTTTGTTCACTAAACCTAAACTGGCTAATTCATTAAGCATAATCTCAAAAAAAAGCATGAAGATTCTACTGATACATAAGGTTTTCTTCATTCAAATAAAAATAGGTGTACCAACTAACCTAGAAGCTAGCTGAAATACAAAAAATCCCAATTAGAAGAATATCCCAGTTTCGAGATACAATGATGCATTAAAATGCAGTCCATCTGTTTGAAAGTTGGCACGAGATGGAATGAAAAGACGCAATCCCCTCCTGTGAACCCTCTGGAATCTAGATCCTTGGTCTTTTATTGGACAGCATGCTTCCAGCTGCCAGGCCCCCAACCCATAACTTTCTGACCTCTCCCAGCCCTGAAGACAGTAGCTTTCCTCTCTTCTAGTGGTCCTGCATAATCACAGGAAGACCCCAGTGTACCTGGCCTTGGCTCAGGAGTCACTTCACCCGTCCTTGAAGCCCTTGCGGTTCAGGCTTTAGCCAGAGGCTGCCCCCTGAGCGTCCACGCCCACCTTCTGGCCGTGACCCAGACTGAACCTGATGTAAGCTGAAGGAAACTCTTCCGCAGAGAAGGGCGTCTGGGTCCGTCTAGTGTTTTCTTCACCCCTTTAACTTCCTGGATCCCCAACGGGGTCATGGACTCTAGGTTAGAAGCAACAGATTAGGTCTTCCACGTTAGGACGCGGCTGTTGGGAGAGAGCTGACGCTCCGTTCTTTCCGTCCCCGTATCCACCTCCTCAGCTAGGCTTTGGAGGGGACGAACAGGGGTGGGCCCGGTAAGGAATCCCCAAACGGACAGCGCCCCCTGGTGCTCGCGGCAGGGACTGCGGTGCGGGGTGGACGTAGAGGGCTAGGAACCGCAAGAGGCACGCAACATGCGTGACTCTCACTACTACATCACTCCTCCCACCCTCGCTGTTTGGCCTGACGGAGTAGCTCCTGCGAAAGGGGGCGAACGGGCAGCTGGGACTCTGCCCTCCCCCTACACCCCCTGTACCCGAGCGACATCTCCCAGCCCGCGGAGGCCCAGTCGGGGTGGAGCCGGGCCGGGGGCGGCTTGGCAGGAAGCAGCGCATACCTTCCGCTGCAGGAGGAACAGGTGGCTGGCTGCAGTGAGGGCCGGGGCCCCAGGCTTCCTGTGCGCGCCTGCCGGCTACTGTTTCTGGTCGGAGCTCTTTTGGTCACCCCGGCCTCCTGGCCCAGCCCCATGGCCCAGACCCTCGATGGCATATCTTGTGAGCTGAGAGGTAAGCGCTGGCCTTTCTGGCCTACTTGGCTGGAAGGAAGCAGTGCGGCCCCCAAGCCAGAGGCTGACCCACCACCCCCAGGGGTGCCGGGCCAGCGTTTCTTTCTGCTCCTCCAGAGGGCTTGGCTCCCCCAAGAACCACTCCACTCCTTCCTTGCTGGTCCAAGGCTGAGTCCAGGCCTCTAGCCTGGTACAGACCATGGGCCCGAATTGACCTCTGTGGGAGGACCAGAGTCATCCAGCAGGCTCCTCTTCCACAGGCGAGATCACCAGATTCTTGTGGCCCAAGGAGGCAGAGCTGTTGCTGAAAACCTGGCTACCAGAGCGGGAGGGTGCTGAGCAAGGTCATGTCCTGGTATGGCAAGGGGCAGAGCCTGGGAGGGCCACTGGGGCCCAAGTAAAAAGAGCCTCTTGTCCTGCCCAAGATGTCAGACACTCTCTCTCCCCAGGCACTGCTGCGTTGGAGAGCCTACCTGCTCCACACCTGCCTCCCCCTGAGGGTGAGTCCCAAGGCCTGGCCACCAACCCCTTGCCCTCCAGAAGCTTCCCTGATGAGGGCTGCATCTGCAGCACTGTTCCTCTTGTCCTTGTGGTCTCTGTCCTTCCAACACTACTGGCCTCCTGCCGGTCTGGCTCTGAGCTCCAGACTGCGCAAAGGACTGGGTTCCCAGGAGGGTGGGGCTCAGGCCTTGGTCTGGGCTGATCCAGGTACTCCACAGGTGGACTGCACATTCAGCTATCTGGAGGTCCAGGCCATGGCACTGCAAGAGACACCCCCTCAGGTGAGACCCTTAGTATCCCACCAGGGCCTGCAGCCTGGCCTGCATCTTCCCCTACACCTGCCGCCACACATGGAGCCCATCCCAGCTGCCTGCCCTTCCCAGGTCACCTTTGAGCTGGAGTCTCTGCCTGAACTGGTCCTGGAGTTTCCTGGAGTGGGTGCCCTGGAACAGCTGGCCCAACATGTTGCTGCGGCCATTAAGAAGGTCTTCCCTCGCTCGACCCTTGGGTGAGGCCCAACAACTGCACAGGACTAGCAGGGAAAGAGGGCAGTGGGGGGATATTCTGGAGACACAAGTGGGCTGCTTCACATCTCAGGGGCTAGAAGTCCCTTATCCACTTCTCTTTTATCTCCCTCCCCAGGAAGCTATTCAGGAGGCCCACACCCCCCTCCATGCTGGCTCGTCTGGAGAGAAGCAGCCCCTCAGAGGCCACTTCACCCAGTAGCCCTTGTGGTAAGGGCCAAGGCAGGGCCACATGGGGCTTCGAGCCCACCCTCCCCGCCCCCCGCCCCGACCCTGGATTTCAACAGAGCCATTCAAGGCACAGCCACCACCCAGCTTGGGTCTGATTTTCCCTCATCTCTGACCTTTTGTCTCTCCTCCCCCCACCACATCCCATCATACCCCTGGCACCTCCCCAGGTGGCTTCTTGGAGACATACGAGGCTCTGTGTGACTACAATGGCTTCCCTTTCCGAGAGGAGATTCAGTGGGTGAGGGTAGGGTCCTCTGGGGGGGGGGGTTGGAGACATCTGGTCCCCATGTGTATTGAGTCCCTCCCTGCCCTTTGTGGCCCCAAGCTAGTTGGAGACACTTTCTTCTTGCCTAGGATGTGGACACCATCTACCATCGTCAGGGCTGCCGCCATTTCAGCCTAGGAGACTTCAGCCATCTGGGTAGTCGGTGTGTTGCCTTCCAGGACTAGGAAGTGGGGAAGATTCCATGACCCACATTCCTGGGCCTCAGCTTCTTGATGGAAGCTGGGCCTGGGATCTGGCTGGAGGACCCTGAGCTCTGCCCTTGCCTCTTTTCCCATCCAGGGACCTGGCCTTGAGTGTGGCTGCCCTGTCCTACAACCTGTGGTTTCGGTGCCTCTCCTGTGTGGACATGAAGTTGGTGAGAGTCGAGGGGCAGGGAGGGGCCTGGGGTGTGGGGACAAGGGTATAGCCCACTGAGCCCCCACTTTGGTCCTCAGAGCCTTGAGGTCTTAGAACAGATTCTGCACATGATGAGTCAGTCTTCCCACCTGGAGGAGCTGGTGCTGGAGACCTGTGGTCTGAAGGGGTAAGGGGGACTGGGAGGGCTTGAGGAGGGGACTCCAGGGGAGTGGGATTGGGAGGCTAGTGGTCTGGGAGGAGTTGGGAATCTAGGGTCAGAGTCTCACGCCTGGGATCTGGTCCCCAGAGACTTTGTCCGGCGACTGGCCCAGGCACTGGCAGGGCACTCGAGCTCTGGGCTACGGGAGCTCAGCCTGGCAGGGAACCTGCTGGATGACCGAGGTATGACTGAGCCTAGGGAAGCCCTGGGGGCCAGTGCTGGAGGAGGTGAGACCCACATGGTTGCCTCCATCCACTAGGCATGGCTGCGCTCAGCAGACACCTAGAGCATCGTCCTGGAGCCCTGAGGAAACTCAGCCTAGCGCAGACAGGGTTGACACAGCGAGGTAGGCAGAGCCAAGGATGGGGGAGCGGCAGGAAGGGGGATCTACCTGATTGCTGAGCCACCCCCTCCTCCACCGCCAGGGATGAGGGCTCTGGGCCGGGCGCTGGTTTCCAATGTGGCCTTTGACTCTGCCCTGACCTACCTGGACCTTTCCGGGAACCCTGGGGCACTGGGGGCCTCGGAGGACAATGGGGTGAGTGGCTGTGTTTAGGGGCAGTGATTGGGAGCGCCGCAGACAGTGGAGTGTCAGGAAGCTCTTTAGTGAGGCATCCCTAACTCCTTCCCTTCCTTCCACCAGGGCCTCTATAGTTTCCTGAGCCGTCCTAATGTTTTGACATTCCTGAATCTCGCAGGCACCGACACCGCCCTGGACACTGTGAGGGGGTGGTCAGTGGGGGGATGATCGATAGGGCTGGTGGCTTGGCCTGAAGCCGGAGGATAGACTGGAGGGCAAGGCGGGCGGGAAGGGCTCAGTCTTCTGGCCGGTGCAGCCCACACCCTCCTTCCGCAGCTCTTCTCCGCGCTGTCCCGCGGCTGCTGCGCCAGCCTCACCCACCTCGACGCTTCGAGGAACGTCTTCTCCCGCACGTAAGCGGGACGGAGCGGGGCGGGTCCAGGGGAGCCTGCCGGGAGCTGCTTCCCTTCGCCCGGAAGCCCACTCCTCGGATCCTCCACCCCAGGAAGTCCCGGGCTGCACCCGCCGCGCTGCAACTCTTCCTCAGCCGCGCAGGAACGCTTCGGCACCTGGGACTGGCGGGCTGCAAGCTTCCCCCGGACGCGCTCAGGTCAGTGTCGCTGCCCACAGCTACGCCCCCCGCCTGTACAGATACCGCCCAGGCCAGGCCTCCAGCACCTCACCCCGCTCCTATTACACCCACAATCTCCCTAGCATCGTAGCCCTTCCTTCTTGGTATTCGTTCGCGCCCTGGTGCCCCCCTTCCCAGCTCTCGCTACCCCTTGTGGCGTCCCCTCCCAGGGCCCTTTTGGAAGGTCTCGCGCTCAACACGCACATGGGCGACCTGCACCTGGACCTCAGCGCTTGTGAGGTGAGCGCCAGGCCCCCGACGTGAGCAGCCACACACTAGGGGGTGGGGCTGCGAGGAGGGAGCGCAGGTCCATTGGCCCCCTGATCCTCCCCATCTGTGGCCTATTGGCCTCAGCACAACCCCACCTTCCACCTTAAGCTGCGCTCAGCGGGTGCCCAGGTGATACAGGACTTCGTGTGCGATGCTGGTGCAGTGAGTTCCCTGGATCTGTCAGATAATGGTGAGGCCACCCTGAAACCCGTCCTCCCACCATCCACCCAATTCCCACACTGCCCCCTTCGCCGCAGCTTCACCTGTGCATGACCCCAACCACCCTCAGGCTTCGGCTCAGACATGGTGACTCTGGTACTGGCCATCGGGAGGAGTCGGTCCCTGCAACATGTGGCGCTTGGAAGGAACTTCAACGTCCGGTGCAAGTGAGCCCCCATCTCACTCCCGGGCCTCCCAGACAGCACCCAAGCATCTGAGTCATTCCTTCACCTTGGCCTCTGCCCACAGGGAGACCCTGGATGACGTCCTGCACCGGATTGTCCAGCTCATGCAGGATGACGACTGTGTGAGTTCACGGGACCATGCGGGATCTTCAGTCAATGCACACCCTGTGACTGACCCCTCTGCCTCCTGCTCCCTCAAACCCTGTGCCCTCCTTGCTGACTCCTGAATCCAACCACATAGGGCTTTCTCTTAACCCCAGCCCTTGCAGTCTCTGTCTGTAGCTGAGTCGAGGCTGAAGCTGGGTGCCAGCGTACTGCTGCGGGCCCTGGCCACCAATCCTAACCTGACAGCGCTGGATATCAGCGGCAACGCCATGGGGGACGCGGGTGCCAAGATGCTGGCCAAGGCGCTTCGGGTTAACACCAGGCTACGGTGGGCGGGGTCAGAGGGGTGGGACCAATGCGGAGGAGGGCGTGGCACAGAGGGTGTTACTGGACTAAGGGGCGGGGCTGAATGAGGGCAAGGCCCGAGGGTTGGGTGGGGCCTTGCTGAACTCTGACCCCAACTGAAGCCCCACCCGGCCCAGGTCCGTGGTCTGGGATCGAAACCACACGTCTGCTCTGGGCCTGTTAGACGTGGCGCAGGCCCTGGAGCAGAACCGAAGCCTGAAGGCCATGCCCCTGCCACTGACCGACGTGGCCCAGGCGCAGCGCAGCCGCCCAGAACTGACAGCACGTGCAGTGCACCAGGTGGGGTTCCTTCTCCGCTGTTCTTCTCTGTGCCATTGCCCCGCGACCCCACTATTAACATCCCTTGTCCTCAGATCCAAGCCTGTCTCTTGAGGAACAACCGCACAGACCACACCTCTTCTGCCCTCACCTCCTGCCAGCAGCCACTAGGTCTGGTATCTAAGGTCTCTGAGCAGGTCAGTGTCCCCTCCCTTAAGCTTGAATATACACAGAAGAGAGGGGGATGGGGAAAGCTGTGGCACCTGAGAGCTTCCATGAGCCTGAAGGTCAGGCTTTCCCGAGGCCAAGGTGCCTAAATCCTGCTGTCCCAGACAATCCCCTCTTCTTGGTCTGGAGAGGAGACAACCACTTTTGAAATAGCTCCCCCAAATAACACCCCTGGCTACCTTTTTAAAGCATTTAAATAGGCTTTGCTGTTAGAGATGAGAGGTATTTAAAAATCTCCCCTCAATCCCCGCCTATTGTAGCCCCATCTATGACTTCCCATTCAGGGGTTCCCTCCACTCTCTACTGACCTCTGTTGTGGCTGCTCTAGTGACCCTTTTTCTGGCTTCATCTCCCTCCACTTCCTTGCCTTTGAAATATTCCCCCCTCTCCATTCCCAAATCCCACATCTCTCCCAAGCTTGAGCCCAGCCATCTTGACCCAGACATCCTGCAGGGTGTTCACATTCTATACATCTTCAAGTGATCTCATCATCTCCCACAAACTCTTCTCTTTACCTTGGAGTCCAATTTCACTAGTCCTCACACCCATCAAGTGCTCTGGACAGAGATTTGGATCAGGTCTCTCCTGGCCACATTGGAGCCTACACAGACCTCCTCGATCCTGTTCCTCATCCCCACCCTAACTCTCCCTTGCTCCCCCTGGTCCTTCCTCCATGGTGTCTCACTCCCGTCCCCCCACCCCTCAGTCAATCCTCTAGGTGGATGGTGAACAAATTGAGCTTCTAAAACACAGACATAAATAACTGCTCCTTTCCTTCCTGTTCTATAAACTTAAGAAGTCTATATAAAGTCCCTACAATGAACCAAAGGAGACACCGCTCTCCTTTCTTAAACAGATAGGTTTCAGGAACCTGCATCCTGTTGGAGACTCTGGGAAGAAGGCAGTCAGGGTTTGGGGAACTGGGATGGGACCAGGCTGGGACTGATTCCTGATGCCCCTCAGGAAGTGAACGAACTGTGTCAGTCGGTGCAGGAGCATGTGGAGCTGCTGGGCTGTGGGGCTGGACCCCAAGGTGAAGCTGCTGTGCACCAGGCTGAGGATGCCATCCAAAATGCCAACTTCTCTCTCAGTGTGAGCACCCTTCCCCCCTGGCTATGAGGACCTTTCCTCTTAGTCAGGTGTCACTTTGCAACTCCTTTTCCTCCTTGGCCTCCAGATTCTTCCCATTCTACATGAGGCGGGAAGCTCCCCAAGCCATCAATGGCAACTGCGGCAGAAGCTGGAGGGCCTCCTGGGGCAGGTGGGTGAGGTCTGCCGCCAGGATGTTAAGGTGAGATGGAACCCCTGCCTCAGTCCTACTTCCACGTGTAGGTTTAACTCCCATCCCATAGGTCTGCCTGTGATATCCCCTGAGTCAATATTCTGTGGGGGCTAGAGCCTCAAGCCAATCTGTCTGGGCCTTAGCCACACCTTCACCACTCTGACCTTTGCCCAGGACTTCACTCAGGCCACACTGGACACAACAAGGAGCCTCTGCCCACAGATGCTGCAGGGACCCAGATGGAGGGAAGAGCTAGAGGGTGTCCTGGTGGGCTCAAGGGGTCTCCCAGAGCTGTTCTCAGAACACCTGTTACAGGATGCTTTCACTAGGCTCAGGTATGCTGGATGGGGCTGGGCTGAGCTAGGCAGAGACAGCACACTAACCCTTGCCATCTCTTGCCCTCAGGGACATGCGGCTGTCAGTCACAAGGTCCTTGGCAGAGAGCATTGTGGCTCAAGCTCTGACGGGTCTGAGTGCTGCTCGGGATCGGCTGGTAAGGGGAAACTGCATTTGTCCACACACACACATACACACACACTGACCTGGTCATTGCCTTGCAGGGGTTCTGTAATGTCTTCTGGGGGTCATAAATCCCAGGGATATTTCAGGGTTTCCATAGTACTGATGGGACTATGACCCCTACTTGTCCATCTTCGGGGCGCCTGGTATTGCAGGTGGAGAGTCTGGCTCAGCAGGCAACAGTGGTAATGCCCCCTGCCATACCAGCACTGGGTGGAGGCCAGCCCAGCCCTTTTGGACCCGGGGAATTGGAAAGCCTTTTCTTCCCTGAAGAGAAGACAGAAAAGGAAGAGGATAAACGAGAGCAAAAGGTAGGTGGTTCAAGAACTCTGGGCCTTGAACCCTAGATCTTCCCATCTTGTTCTGGAGTGTGGAAGTGGAGGAGGCAGCTCCCCTTCCCCAGGCTGAGTTCATGCCCTCCCTACCAGGATGACATTCCTCCACAGAAATGGCCTAAATCCAACCACTGTCTTCACCTGGTCCCCTCCACTCACAGTAAGTCAGGGCCTGGGGGGAAGGGAGTTACTGAGTTGGGCTAAAGCTCTGTTAGACCTGGACACCTAGCCACCATTGATTCAGCCCTGTTGTTCTCGGAACTCCCTGACCCTTGCCTGAACCAAGCCAAGACCCCCATGTAAACTGCAAGGTTGGGGTCTGCTGTGGCCAGCCGGCACAGAGCGGTATCTGAGCACGCCAGGGCCCCGACACTGTTTCCACTCGCCCGGCCCCCCTTTCCCTACCCACAGGACGCGCGCATGCTTGGCGGCGGTGCTGATGCGCGCTGCTCGGGGCCGCGCTCAGCACCACGGACAGCGGCTGCGGGGGAGGGGCGGGGGGGCGGGCGGTGCAGCCGGGGCCCCTCCCCGCGCTCTGGGCGGGTCCCCCCGCTGCCTGAACACCGCCACTGCCACCTCCTTGGGCTCCGCGCTTGGTGCTCTTCTGGTGCTCTCTCCTCAGGTGCTGCTGAGGAACCAGAGCCCGAGCTGGCGGCTCCTGGGGAGGATGCGGAGCCGCAGGCGGGCCCATCAGCACGCGGCTCTCCGAGCCCCGCTGCTCCTGGGTCCCCGGCAGGCCCGCTGCCTCGCATGGACCTGCCACCCACCGGACAGCCCCTGCGCCATCCGACCCGGGCCCGGCCACGGCCACGGCGCCAGCACCACCACCGCCCACCGCCTGGGGGTCCCCAGGTGAGCGCCCTCCCCCCCACTCCTGAGCTTGTGGAATTGGGAGTCGCAGGTGGCCCACTTGCTCTGCACTGGTGACGGTGGGCAAGGAGGTGGGTTGTGGGGGCCCAAGACCACCTGGTCATGTGGCCTCGTCGTGGCTTCTTCCTGGCCACCCCCACCTGAGGCCATACCCATGCAGGGTCATGGGTGTGTGGGCTACTTTGGGGGTGCACTTGGTGTGAGACTGCCTCAGGTTGGCCTGCTGCATGGGTGGATGTGTGAGAGAGGGTGGCTGTCTTATCCTCCATCCTCTAGGGTTGCTGAAAGATACTAGGCTCTCATACTGCAGGGACAATCCTGTGTCTACTGCACATCCTGCTGGTGTATTGTATGCGCGGGGAGATGTATGTGTGGACCAGGTACTGTTAGGGGCAGTGGACACAGGGCAGAAGGAGAGGAGGAGCCGGCTTGAGGCCCCCCAGAGGGTCTGACGCAGCAGCCGGTACTGCTAAACAGCAGCAGGCCGGGTGGGGTGGGGGTGGGGGATACTGCAGGGAACTGTTTGGAGCAGATGGGGTGGCAGGTGAGAACGTGTGACCCAGGGGGACTGTGTGTTTTAGACTGCTGGTGACCGGGTTGTTCAAGATGTGTAGGATATACTCCATTGGACAAGAATGGGTGTGGGCTGGATATGCGTTCAGGGCCAACTACAGGCGAGGGTGTATGTGAAATCAGCGTCTTTGCCCATCAGCTAGACAGAGGAAGTGCTTGTGTGTTAGCAGCTCACTAGGGTCACATAAGCTCCCAGGTCCTTGAGTTACCTAGGGCAGGCTGTTGGAAAAGGGAGGTGGGAGCACTCAGCCCTGACCCGACTGTGTGGTGTCCCCTAGGTGCCCCCAGCCCTACCGCAGGAAGGGAATGGGCTCAGTGCCCGTGTGGACGAGGGCGTGGAAGAATTCTTCTCCAAAAGGCTAATCCAGCAAGATCACCTGTGAGTGAGGGGCAATTGCAGGGGGTAGGAGAGGGTAAGCTGCTCCATGGGCTTTCCTATTTACTTCTGGCTGTTCCCACAGCTGGGCCCCCGAGGAGGACCCGGCCACTGAGGGGGGTACCACCCCTGTCCCCCGTACGCTGCGAAAGAAGCTGGGTACCCTCTTTGCCTTCAAGAAGCCTCGTTCAACACGGGGGCCACGGCCTGACCTAGAGACCAGCCCTGGGGCAGCGCCCCGCACTCGAAAAACCACACTTGGGGACCTGCTGCGGCCACCAGCACGTCCTGGCCGAGGTGAAGAGCCTGGTGGAGCTGACGGAGGCACCAGCAGCCCTGACCCTGCTCGCAGGGGTCGGCCTCGCTACACTAGGGAAAGCAAGGCCTACTCAATGATACTGCTACCTGCCGAGGAGGAAGAGGCAACATTGGGTACCAGACCTGACAAGGTGAGGCCTGGTGACAAGGGGTGAGGGCTCTGCTGGAACCGAGGGCAGCAGACTCTCTTCCCACTCGGCTATCTCTGTCCCCAGAGGCGGCCCCTGGAGCGGGGAGACACAGAGCTGGCCCCATCCTTTGAACAACGGGTACAAGTGATGCTGCAGAGAATCGGTGTGAGCAGAGGCAGCGGGAGTGCTGAAGGCAAGAGGAAGCAAGTGAGTTGAGAGGGACACAAGCGCAAAGTGAGGGGGCAGGTGATGTGGCAGTCTGTGGGTGACATATGTGACCAGGAGATTCATGACACACAGGTCAGTTCCATTCCTTCCGCCTCAAAAGAGTCATCAGCTTCAACCATTCTCTCCTCTTGGCTTCTGCCCTGGCCACTGTCCTTTCCTCCTTGGAGATGGGATGGTCCTTTCTCTGCAGATCTAACAGAAATCTGACTTGTCATCTGCATTTGAAACAGCAAGTCCTCCTGGGGCTTTCTCTCAAGCCCCTGTGGGGTCTTAGCCCTGGTCACTTTCATCTCACTGCTTTCCACCCCTAGTTGCATCTCAGAGCCTCCATACATGTCCTGTCTGGGGCACCTCCTTGTTCCACTTCCTGCTCCTCAACAACCATGTGTTAAACCAAGTTCCTCTTCTTCAATCTCTGCATTTCCCTATGGGCCTTCCTTGACTCTCTTCTATGGTCATCCTACTAATGCCACTGTAATCACAGTCCGTAATAAGAACCACAGCCCTATGAACTATCCATTTTATAATCTTTCAGGAAAATAAGGAACACATATGATGTGAGCCTCAGCATGAATTTAGAAACGTGTAGAAAGTGAATCAGAGTTTAAGAAATCACATTGTGTGTCTGTGCATGCATATGCATGTTTCTGTGTTAACTGTCCACCATCCCAGACTTTGAACTCTAAGGCCAGGACTGAGTTTGCCATATTCTTGCCTAGCCCACAGTGGGCATTTAGTGGTAGTTATAAGAACAAGAATGAACAAAAGGACAAAGCAGGGTGAGGTCAGTGCAAGACTGAGCTTGACTTCCCTGTTTCTTACAGAGCAAAGATGGAGAAATCAAGAAGGCTGGCTCAGATGGTAAGTGGGATCTTGGGCTAGGGCAGTACATTTTCAGGGAGGGAGATATTCTTAGTGATAGACCCCAAAGTATACTTGCTCTCCTGGGGAAGAGGGGAAGAGGCCAGGCTTTTCTTCCCCTCACCCCCAAGGTCTGGTGCCTGAGACCCCAGCCCCGCCTTGCAGGTGACATTATGGACAGTTCCTCGGAGGCCCCTCCCATCTCGATCAAGTCCCGTACCCACTCTGTGTCTGCTGGTGAGTGAAGGCCACTGTGCATGTGGGGGAACATGAAGGGATAGGCAGGAGGCGGGCAGACCAATGGTTAGGCTCATCTCCAATGCCTGGCCCATGTCTTGGCTGATACCATTTTCCTTACAGACCCCTCATGCAGACCTGGGCCAGGGGGCCAAGGGCCTGAGTCTGCCACCTGGAAGACACTGGGGCAGCAGCTGAATGCAGAGCTTAGGAGCCGTGGTTGGGGCCAACAGGATTGTCCAGGCCCCCCTTCTTGTCCAAGCCCCCGAAAAGCCAGTCCTTCCCGAGACAGCCTGGGTCTTCCAGAAGATCCTTACTTGGGCCCCAGGAATGAGGGTAAGCAGGCACTGTCGCCCTTACCCCAGTACTGGGCTAGGGACCAGAGGAATTCCTGTTGGGAACTCAGCTTCAATGGGCACATTGAAGGTGGGAGGCAAGGGCTGGAGTGGGGGCAGCTGGTGGGACCATACCCTAATAATCTGGCCTCCCCTAGATGGCCAGCTGAGGCCGAGGCCTCTCTCAGCAGGGCGACGAGCAGTGTCTGTGCATGAGGACCAGCTACAGGCCCCCATTGGTGAGGGGAAGACACCTCCATGTGTGCTTGAGTGCAGATGGGAGTGGGTGGGCTCTAGGGTTCCCTTCATGGCTCTGGTCCTTGGAGACCACTGGTGGCATGAGGGGTTGAGAAATCAGAGAGCCAGAAGGCCAAGAGTGAGGCTCTGACAAGTGGTTCCTATCCCTGGCTCCACCTCCAGAAGAGCAACCTCTGAGAGGATGTGTGTGGGGGGAGGCTCTGAAAGCAACAGTGTGTGCGTGTGTCTATGTGCGCATGTGCACACTGGAGGTTGTGGGGGAGGGCTGGGGACAGGCGGCAAGCCTTTAGCAACCCACCCCACACCTTTCTATGTCCATCAGAACGGCCCCTGAGGCTGCAGCGCTCCCCTGTCCTCAAGCGCAGGCCAAAGCTTGAGGTACCCCCGTCTCCAAGCCTAGGTAAAAGGGGGCTGGGCCAGTTGGGAGGGTAGCAGGACTGCTCGGTCCAGTTCTGACTTTCCTCTCTCCCCTCTTCCTTTGCAGGATCTGGCCTTGGAGCCGAGCCTCTGCCCCCACAGCCTACAGAGCCCTCCAGCCCTGAGCAGAGTCCACCTTCCCCAGCCACAGACCAAAGAGGCGGCGGCCCCAACCCCTGACCTTCTCCTTTCCTGCCGCATGAGATTATTTTATTAAAAAACTTGAAGTAGACTGTGAAGCACCATTTGTCTGGCCACAGGCATGGACCTGTGTATGCACACATCCTCCCACGTGGTCACATGACCCCTCACACCTGGGTTGGCTCAGATTCCGGCTGTGGCTCCATCAGAAAATGCAAGGCCCAGGCCAGGAGCTGGGGAGGGAGCCTGGGAAGAGAACCATAGCTGTCGGTCAAAGAAGACTGGGGTCAGTGGCCAAAAGAATGGGGACAGCCCCAGGCACTCACCTGGCGGACTGGACCTGGGCACAGAGGGACGTGCAGGGTGGCTCATACTCATATTGGAAGGTGGAACCATCACGATGCCTCTTTGGGGGATCCTGAAAAGGATATGGTATCTGAAGAGGGGCCAAAAAGGACTCCAACCCCATCCAAGGCTACCCCAGGCCCAATCCCAGCTTTACCCAAGACCCACCCCATTCTACCCTCCAGTTGTAGGGGTGCTATACTCACCCAGATAGGACTGGACTCCAGGACTCCCTCAGTGGTTCTTATCCTTGGAGAATGCTGCCAGTTCTTGGGGGGCAACCCTAGTTCCTTGAACTCCAGGCTAAATTTCTGAGGACTGGTCACATGGGCCTGGTGTGGACTGGGGATGTGACCAAGAGGTGATACACTTGGGGTGCAGCTCACAAGTGGAGAGATGGGTACATGGCTGGGGTGTACCAAACTAGGGGGTAAGGGTCCAGGGGTTGAGTAGATGGCCGGTAGGGGCTGGGAGCCGCCCTTCTGCACTGGGTCTGAAGCAGCCAAGGACAAGGCAGGCAGAAGGCTGACACTGGCGCCACTTTCCTCTGATGACATGTGGCTGGGTAAGACAGGGGTTCCTGGGGAGGAGGGGACTCACTGTGGGCACAGCCTTCTAAGCTCAGACTAGCCGAGTGACCTGTGAGCTTAGGCAGGCCTGCAGGGACTGTGTTCCTCCCCCACCTGGCCGTGTACCCTTTCATAGCATCCTGCATAACCCAGGCACCCAACAGACAGCGGTGCATGTTTGTGGCCTCAGCACCACCTTACCTGAGGAACTGAGCGAGGAAGGAGATAACAGGGTCAGCGATAGTTCCTGAAGAGCTGGGTCTGGTGGGGGCAATTCAGGGCCTAGAGGTCAGGAAAGGCTTATCAGGTCTGTGGGCACCAGGCCGCCAGATACTCTCCTCTGAATCTCTCCAGTCCTCCTTACCCTGTGTCCTCTGCCCTGGGCCCAAAGAGTTCAGAATTCGCTGGTCATTCTCAGAGATGTGCAACCATAGGCTGGGGACAGTGTACACAGCTTCTCTCTGTGGAAGTGAACTATCAACCTGGCCTTTGCCCAACTCCTTACCCTGACATTTCCCAAGGGAAACCCCATACTGACCATGGCCCTGAGGCGTGAGGTGGCCCAGCGGGTGAGTGAGGGTGCTGTACAAGGGCCTGACAGCATGAGACAGCTCTCGGCCAGACGCACTAGTGCCCCCTGATGCTCCTGTTCCTCTTGCACTTCATCCAGAAGTTGGGACAGTGAAAGGCCTGGGAGCAGGGGATGGGCTGAAGCTCAAAGAGGAGTAAGGGTAGGGTAGGTGGGCAGGAGGAATTATTAAGGAAGCAGGAGGTGAAGGCTGGAGAGTCACTCTACAGGGAGTTACGGTCACACTGGTCAATCCCTACAAGTACCTGCATTGGAGGAAGTGGACTCTGAAAGATGCTCCCTACAGAAACAGAGGAAACAGGCCTGAGAAACAATCCTGAGGCCTGTCAACACATTTTGCCATCCTCTGACCAAGCCACACCTGGCCCCTTAGCCCAACTCCAGACTCACTCCAGGCAATCATTGAGCTTTTTCTGCACATCCGGGTCCTGGTTGCTAAGAAAAAGAAGGTGATAAGCAGTTAATATTACTAGGAGCCCAAGCCTTCCCAAAAGGCCTATACCCACGCCAGCCAGGCTTCGGTGGGGAGAACAGTTGGAGGGTGGAGACATTACTTACCAACTGGTCACCCAATCCCGGGGCTGCTCCGCGGGCAGCAGGCTGAAACGGTTCACCTGGAGGTAGAACTCTGCAGGCTGGAGGGATGAGTTCAGGGACGGGTCTCAGGAGCTGACTCGAAGAGTTGGGCCCAGTAACGCGCCCAAGACAACCTCACCACTCACCGGGCCGCCCTCGGCGACTTGGATTCGGACCCCACAGTCCCGTAGCAGCAGCAGCCGACCTTCCGCCCCTCGGAAGCCGAACTCTTTCTCTTCCCTGCGATGAGTGCGAACCTCACTACTTAAGAGCGAGAGAAAATAGCCCCTCCTGCCTGGGGCCCGCCCACCTCGCGCTCCCCGCTCGACTCAAATCCCCCAGGGCGCTGCTGCGCCTTTCTCACCAGTCCGAGGCGTTCAGGGCCTCTTGTGTCACCAGGCATCGGACACTGTGAGCCCCGTCGGAAACAAGCAGTGCAGCCCCGACATCAGAAGTGTCAGGGACGCGGGACGGACCCGGGACCTCGGCATCCTGCAGTACCTGACGGCGGCCACAGGCGTCAATCCCACCGCCCGCGGGCTCCGCTCCGGATCCCAGACCCTGAGAGGGGTGAGGGGCTCACCTGGAGCAGTTGCCCCGCCCGCGGACTTGAGAGTGTCTCTGATCCCAGGATCAGCTCTCGAATCCAGGGCCGCAGGACCAGGCTCCTCAAGCCCGCCATTCCCGTACCTGCACTTAGCCCAGCACCGCTCGTCTGGGTTTTCCGCGGGCGCCGAGGCCCCGCCTTTCGTCGGAAGAGGAAATGCACTGTTGCTGGGCGGGACCAGAGATCGAGGCCCCGCCCATGTACAAGCCCTAGCGTGCGCACGAGCACGTCTTCAGGAACGTGCGTGCAGATTCCCGTTGAGTCGACTGAATGCTGGCTTGCTTTTTCTTATCTCTCCGAGCAGCTGTCCGGCTTTTGGGCCGTTCGTCAAGACTCCGGTGGAAGGAAGGGGCCAAGGTCTGGCTCGGAAAGAGAGCGGAATTTGGGGCCTGAGGCTGCGGCCTAGGGTAGTCCAAGCGAGTTGGCTCGAAGCCACTTCAACGTATTGTGACCCCAAGGAGTTCGGCAAATATGACTCAGTTTCCTCATCTACAAAATGCGCAGTCTTGTAAGGCCAAAGGAAATAGTATACAGACAGCACTCGATAAATATCACTTCCGTCACTCTCCTTTCGGATTGGCCGAGCCCCTCCTCCAGGCTCCGGGAACTCACGGACGGTAGCGTAATGATGTCAGAGCACACAAAGACGTCTCCGTCCCCATCACCGTTTCCAAGGAAACGCGGACTCCGCGTTCCACTCTCCGTAGCGGCCCCCTTGACGTCAAGGTCCGGATGGGGGGGCGGGGCGAGTGCTACCGCCAGGGGCGGGGCAGCGCGGGCCTGCCGGCCCCGCTGTACACCTGCGCTTCGGCGGGCCGCCTGGGGCACCGTCCCCGGCCCGCCAGGCCCCACCATGGCCAGGCCACAGAGGACCCCGGCGCGCAGTCCCGACAGCATCGTGGAGGTGAAGAGCAAAGTAAGGGCCCCTTCGGTCCCTGCTCCAGCTTCAGCCCTAGGTGCTTCCAATTCCCTTCTCCCCTTCCTGGCTCCTTGGTCCCACCACCTTTTTTCTCTCCTCCATCCTCCACGTCTCATCCTCCGACTTTTCTTTTCGCTGTCCCCCACCCATCTTCCTCCCTTTCACTGCTGGCCTCTAGAGTCCCTCTCTGGCCTGACTTACCTGGAGGGCGGGGAGAAGACCTTGGACAGCGTCTCTTGTACTGGAGCTGAGGTCTGGACGCAAGATTGCAGCTGTTGCGACATCCCTCTTTCCCACCCCTGCCACCCTCGGACCTGTAGTGAGAGAGAACGCGGGCTCCGTCCTGATCCCTCCTCTCCCCTCACTCCTTGCCTCCAGTTTGACGCTGAGTTCCGACGCTTCGCACTGCCCCGTGCTTCGGTGAGCGGCTTCCAAGAGTTCTCGAGGTTACTGCGTGTGGTGCACCAGATCCCGGGCCTGGACGTGCTGCTTGGCTATACGGATGCTCACGGAGACCTACTGCCCCTTACCAACGACGACAGCCTGCACCGGGCCCTGGCCAGCGGGCCCCCGCCGCTGCGCCTGCTAGTGCAGAAGCGGGGTGAGGAAAATGGGCTACAGTGGGCAGCCTCTGTGGGATAGGGTGACAGGGCAGGTCTACAGGGGTTAATTCATGCCCAGGGTGCTCAGGCTTCACTCTCTGCAGTCTCTGCCCTTGGCCTGACCTCCAAGTGGTAGAAGATAGCTACAGTGACCCCTTCTTCAGGCCTGGGCCTGATGGAAAAGGGCCCAAATGAGAGAACAGGGTCTCTGATCTCAGCACCCCCCTCTCCTGCAGCAGAAGCTGACTCCAGCGGCCTGGCCTTTGCCTCCAACTCTCTGCAGCGGCGCAAGAAAGGGCTCCTACTTAGGCCAGTGGCACCCCTGCGTACCCGGCCACCCCTGCTAATCAGCCTGCCCCAAGATTTCCGCCAGGTTTCTTCAGTCATAGATGTGGACCTACTGCCTGAGACCCACCGACGGGTGCGACTGCACAAGCATGGTTCCGACCGTCCCCTGGGTTTCTACATCCGAGATGGCATGAGCATGCGTGTAGCTCCCCAGGGCTTGGAACGGGTCCCAGGCATCTTCATCTCCCGCCTGGTACGAGGGGGCCTGGCTGAAAGTACAGGGCTGCTGGCAGTCAGTGATGAGATCCTCGAAGTCAATGGCATTGAGGTGGCTGGGAAGACCTTGGACCAAGTGACAGACATGATGGTCGCCAACAGCCACAACCTCATTGTCACTGTCAAGCCAGCCAATCAGCGCAATAATGTGGTGCGTGGGGCATCTGGGCGTCTAACAGGGCCTCCCCCTGCTGAGCCCGATAGCGATGATGACAGTAGTGATCTGGTCATTGAGAACTGCCAGCCTCCCTGTTCCAATGGCCTGTCTCAGAGGCCTCCATTCTGGGACCTGCACCCAGGCCACCTACTTCCCAGTGTCCGCAGCTCTCTGCCCTCCCTGGATGATCAGGAGCAGGCCAGCTCTGGATGGGGGAGTAGCATGCAAGGAGATGGTAGTGGCTTCAGCCTCTGACACACAACAAAACAGCCCCTTGCCACTCCAGGCTGCTGGGACATGGCAGAGACTTCCTCATTGGGGGTTTTAGCTTGCTCACAGGGCCATATCAATCTGGGGAACATTAAAGGTTTTCTACAAATGCAGTTATGGTCCTTCTGTGTGCCAGCCCCAGCCTCCTCCCTGATCTTACAATCTTGCCTTCTGTCCTGGACATGAGGCAGGAATGATAAGGGAAGCAGAGAGACCTTCCTCTAGTCAAGCAACAGGAAGACCACCAGGCTTGGCATTTCTTGGGTAAGAAAAGCTCTTATGGAAACAAACTCCACTGTGTACAAAAGGTTTAATTTTGACAAAGGGGTTAAGAGACTGGGATGGCCCTTCTGCAGCTGCCAGTGGCTAGGAAGAGTGCTCTGGGGATATTGCTCCCCTCACTGTTCCTGTCTTCAGACTCTCTATAATGGGGCCTGACCTTATCCTTTGCAACTATGCAGTGATCCTTAGGGAGGACACCCCTCACTATCCCTATAAAAGGGCTCAAGCATCCATCTTCACAAAGACCTTGGGGCGAGAGAAGATCTTGATGGCCTCCTCTACTTGCACCAGCTTCCGGTCCAGCTCAGCACGGTGGCCCCGGGCCCTCAGTGAGTCTGCCCCAGCAGGCAGCAGCACCAGTTCACGCAGCAGCTGGCTCTGGCCTACAGGGGGCCCAGGAACAGTTAGTGCTGGGCAGGGGTGCATGGTCCCCAGTGGGTTCCCCATCCAGCCCTGCTTGTCCACATACTCACTCTGGAGCAGATTGCTCAGTGTCTCCAGCCGCTGGTTCTCAGGCATGCGAGTGTGGCCAGGAGGCATGGCAGGATCTGGCTGGCTATGTTGGCGGGCCTCAGCCTCCCGCTGCCACAGATCCCTGCGCTCCAATAAGCTGTGGATGCACAGGCTCAGGGTTGATGATCCCAGGGCAGATATCAGCTCCCACCTGCCACAGGCACCCCTTACCCTGGGTTTTGGGCAGTGGGACCTACTAATGAGGCACGTGGCCCTTCTGTGTGGCATTGTAGTGCTCCTGAGCTTGCCGTTGCTGCTCCAGCACCTGTGCCAGGATCTGAAGTGAACGGGAATGCCGCCGGGGGGCCCTCTTGGCAGTGCGGGCATTGTGGCCAATGAAATCCACACCCAGGACTGGCCCCTGCAGAACATGACAAGCATGATAAAGAGATGGCACTATGTTGTACCCTGAACCCCCAAGGATCCCTGCCCCACCTCCCAGCCCCTACATATTCTCTCACCTTGGCATTGGGGCCTGGTTGGGTTAGCTGGGGACTGGAGACACGGGGTGGTGGGAGCCCAGGGCCACAGCGGGAGTGCGCCCGCAGGAAGTGGGCAGGCTCTGTCCCAGAGGTAGGGCCAGGCTCCTGAAGGGCAGGGCATAGAAGAGGAATCACTCAGGCCGAGGTCAAGATCTGAAGACCTAGACTCTATCTCTAGCCTTGTAGGCCTCCTGTCTCTTGAAGGAGCACTTCTCCTCATGAGCATTTAAACATGTGTCTCACGTCCTTAAGAAAACAACAAACCATCCCTCCTCCTCAGTCCTGGCTCTAGCTACCACTCTCCTTTTCTCTCCTTCCTAGTCAAGCTTCTTGGCTCTGTCCCCACCAAGGTAATTAACAGCTGGCATCCAAGCCCTTGAATGCAAGGTCACTTTCCAGGTCTCATTGTCCTCAGCCTGATCCTCAGTAACTCCTGGGTTTCATTCCTGAGATCCAGACCTGACTCTCCATCTGTTTCCTGGACATACTTCCACTCCCTGGGAGACCCATAAATGCTTCAGCTTCAACACATCCACATATGACCTTATTGTTTTTCCTTTCAATCCCGCTCCTCCTCCTGAGACCCAGGATAGAGAAATGATGCCACTATCTACCAAAGACAGAATCCCACCACCATATCCTTGCCCATGCTCTTCCCACTGCCTTTAGAAATGTTGAAAAAAAATGTTGAAAAGTGGGTTATGTTGCCCTTTATGATGTGAGTCCTGCTGACTTCTTAGCTTAACCTTGTGCTCTTCTGTCTTCATAGTAAACTGTATACAGCATCTCCACTGCTCATGCTCCCTGTGGTCTTAGCACTTCTATCTGTAAAAGTTTCATCTCTGTAGAATGTTGTCTTCCATTCTCTTCTTGCCTGATTCTTACTTGCTCCTCAGGATCACCCAGCCATCACTTCTGAGAATCCTCAGACCCACCCTGCAGCAGAAACAGCTATCTCCTGTTACCCTTAGTCCCCTGAGATCTTCCTTCTTCTCCATAACTCAGATTAGGGTATAACTGCCTCTTAGCCAACAAGATGGACAATACTTCTGCAGGTACCTGCAGCTGGGCCTTGACCCGGGACTCCACTTTGTCATACTTTGGCGAGTGCCACAGAGCCTTCAGGGGTCTGGACCGGCCCTGTTCCCGGCTGTGCTCCTGTTCGCGGAAGCGCCTCTGGATCTCCTTGATACGCCTCAGGTTCTCCTTCTCATGATCTTTAGGGTCTTTCCCTGGGGAAAAGATATTGCCAGGCTCTGCCCTACATACAGCCCATGAAATCCAATTCATACCAGTTCACACACAGGCCCAAACCCTGACTCCTACAGAAGGATCTCCCTGACCTCTTCATCTAAGTTAGACCCTATACAGCTACTCCACCTCATCACCCTGTTTCCTTCCTGACCTGGTAATTATCTTCTTCTATCCCTGTTAATTTGCTACATTTTTATTGTGAAGTATACCATCAGTTGTCTTGTACATAATATTCATCTCTTCACTTGTTTATTGTCTCCCACCTTGACTTGATGATGGCCCATGCTTGTCTTCAACCTTGTTTTCCTAGCACCTGTCTGGCCTGGCACCGACAGAGGTTTCATTGATGCATGAATTCATAAAGCTGAGCTAGGGTTTCCTGGGGACTACTTGCAAAGAAGTAGTGCATTTTACCCTCCTATAGTTGTAGAAACGGACACTCGGAGAGGCATAGCCTGATCCCAGGTCAGGGCAAGAGGAGCAGCAGCTTTTGATCTCAGCTTTTGACCTCAGATTTGCCTTGCTGCTCCTTCTGCCCAGAACTTACTCTTGGGAGAGGCCCCTGGGCCTAAGGAGATACCCCCAAGTTGCAGCAGCATGACCCCCATGCCGCGCCGGCCACGCTCCAAGATCTTTTCAGCTCCAGGACGGATGCGGGGACCACGAGGTGGTGTGGCGTCCAGGTCCGGGTCCGAGGTCAGCAGGTCTAGCTTCAGCGCATTTCCCTCAAGACGTCCTTGTGCTGAGGAGATGGACAGGGTGGAGTGCGGGGTTCAGTGGTGGAGCGGACCCGAGCTTCGCTCAGGCCTCACTCAGCCGCGGCACCCACCAACTCACCCGAGGCCGGCCGCCGGTAGTAGTCAGGGCAGAGCGTAGGGTCTGGGGGGATGGGCCCCGAGATGCGGGACGGGCCTTCGCACATGCCGCCGTCGTCGCCCTGCAACCGTGCATCGAAGTCTGCCGCGCTGAGCATCTCGGATCCCGGACCTCCTTCCTCAGCCCCATGCCTCCTCCCTGAACCCGGACCTTGACCCCGGCGGTGCCCTCCATTCCGGGTCCCAAACCTGCACTAGGTACCTCCGCTCCTAGCCCACTTCCCTGTCCCGTTCACGGCCCCTCCCCCTCAACACCCAGGCAGGGGGCTCACCAGAGCAGTTTTTGGCCGCCTGCTGCCGCCACCTGACGAGTTTGCTGTTGCCAGGCAACAATGGTTTCCGCCTCTGAGGTCGGGGCCAATGCTCCCTGGCGCAAAGTCTTCTGGGGCTTGTAGTTTCAGCTGAGGGTGCGGCGAGCGGTCGCCAGTCGCCCTGTCCACTGCAACCCTTGCTTCCCGGCCAGTTTTCCCGGTCAGCGAAGGGTCCACCTGTCCAGTCTCTTGAGGCCCGTCTCACTCCTCCCCGCCCCAGCATCCTTTGAGAATGCGCTGACCCCTCGCAGCCATGGCCTCAGCAGGGGCTGAGAGGCGACCAGGGCCCCAAGAAGGGTCGGCCGAGGGGCCCGCACAGCTCGTGGAGGCTACCAGTGGCTGTTCTCAGAGCTCCGAGATGACCGTCAGGCCGTCTAGCCTTCAAACTCTTGGCCGCGGCGCTCTAGCAGCCATGGCCTCAGCAGGGGCTGAGAGGCGACCAGGGCCCCAAGAAGGGTCGGCCGAGGGGCCCGCACAGCTCGTGGAGGCGACCGGTGGCTGCTCTCAGAGCTCCGAGATGACCGTCAGGCCGTCTAGCCTTCAAACTCTTGGCCGCGGCGCTCTAGCAGGCCAAAGTGTGCGTCGACCCAGTAACTGCCAGGACAAGCTCCACAGGCGGGCAGGGGCATGGGCTGGTGCTCTTCATCCGCATTTGGTATTTAATGTCGGGTGTCTAATGACTGATACCTGTATCCTTTGCCCGGCTATGGTGACCAGTTACCTATATGTCACCTCTAGTGTCCAGTGATGGGAAATCAGTGCCTGGTGCCAGCCCATGAGGCCTGTGGGATCCAGGGTGAAGACAAGTGTCCAGTAGGACTAATCGCAGAGACAGAGCTCCAGGAGGAACGACTCAAGCTGGAGGAAGAAAGGCTCAAGCCAGAGGTGGAGGCAGTGGAGGAGAGAAGCTCCAGGCCTGTGGCCTCCATCGTGAGGTCCAGTCATGGTCCAAAGAGGAAGCCAGTCAAGTGAGGGGGCTTTCAGAGGGAAGGAGCTGCAGGGCTGGGGGTAGGGGAGGGCTCACACCCAAGATTCCTAAATCCAGCACTCCTGTAGGGTGTATTCGAATCCCTTGCCACCACCATCACTTCTCACTCCTTCTGTCCCTAAAGAGCCCTGGTAGGAAGCATCCAGAGAGAGTCTCAGGCCTTGTAAGGGACTGAGCTCACATGAGCTTTCAGTCCCTGACCAGCCTGGCGCCTCACTGACCAGGAAAGGGACAAGAATCTGGGCCCAGGGTGGTAGGCATGCAGGGATATTCCCTAGGCTCAGAACACAGGAGCCAAGGCTGGTGGCTCCTTCCTCAAGCCTCCTGTCCCACAGCCTCCCAGGACCTAGCCACCAAGCTCATCCTAGGGCTGAAGCTGAGCTGCAACAGGGGCTGCTGCTGCAGAAGGAGGACCTGGAGAGTAGTCAGAGTGAGCCCTCACCGTCTGCCAAACAGCACAAAAAAGCCAAGAAGCGCAAGAGTCTGGGGGCCCCAGTGATCCCAGCTGTGGTCAGCACAGTGTCTACACCCTCAGAGACCTTGGGGCTAGAGCGTGAGTGGTAGTCCCTGGACCATCCCTTTTTTTTCTGCCTGCTGGACCCCTGACATGGCACAGCTTGGCACTCTAGCTCCTACTCTGCCTTGGGTCTTTGCAGGAAAGGCCCAGCGCCTACGGCCCCTGTACCAGTATATCAACTATTGCAACCCTGAGCTGAACCAGGCAGGGGAGGAGAACAGGGAGGCTGAGGCCGAGGTGGAACCTGAGTGGGAGCTGACTCTGGTCCCTGAAGAGGCAGGTGTGGAGCAACTGTCGAATTTGTTGCCTGTGGCAGGTGAGCTGGGTTCAGGCCTCACTTTGCCCAGCCCCAATATGTTTGTGCCCTCCACCCATGCTATGGTTCCACAGGGAGAGGAGGCTGGAGAGGAGCCTAGGGGTTTGTCCAGCTTGGGGATCAGTGGGTGCCTCAAGGCTGAGGTGGATAAGTCAACTCAGGTAGACATTGACAAGATGTTAAGTGTCTGTGCTGCCCCACTGGTACCCCCACTCTCTCCTCAGTACAAGTGACTGTCACACCCCACCAGTGTCTCCCCTCCTCCCAAACCTGAACCAGAGCAGGAGTCTATGGGCTTAGGCCCTCAGGTGGAGGGAATTTGGCTCCAGTCCCCACTTAGGACCTAGGACTTGCTGAAAATAAACATTTTTCCTTTTCTCAGACTTTGACTCCCCAAATAAGTTGTCTGAAGAGGGAAAGGCTGGGAAGAAGAGTGGAGGATTCTCCAGTGCAGGGTTTAAAGCTGGTTATTTGGCTTGCCCAGAAACTTGACAAAAATATAAATTCCTGGGCATTACCTCAGATCTAACTGAATCAATCTGCAGGGGTGGAGCCTGGTTCCGTGCATTTAGAAGCTCCACAGATGAACCTGAAGTTCAGACAAGATAACAGTGGGGACAGAGAGGGAGTTGATGAGGAATTTGGGACAGAGAAAGGAACACTCTCAGGTCATGGGATGCAGGTGCTTGGCCTTGCTCCCTGTGTTTCAGGAAGAGGTCTGCATTTGTCTAACTTCAAGGG